>NW_026645531.1:0-56848 GCF_949987535.1 Balaenoptera acutorostrata
AAAGGAATATTATTTGGGGGTCCAGCCATGGAGAAGAGTTTAGACACTAGGAGAAGATAAGGAACACACCCATTATCAAGAAATCACATTAGGATTCTCTTTTTAACCTGTTCCTTAAAACACTAGTGCTTAGGAATTCTATTGGAGGCCGAAGCAATCAATGGTAGCTTAGGGTTAGGGTTAGGGTTACGGTGAAGGTTAGGGTACGGCTTAGGGTACGGGTTCGGGGAGGGGTTCGGGTAGGGCGTAGGGTATGGTTTAGGGTTAGGGTTAGGGTTAGTGTTAGGGTTAGGGCTCTGTTTAGGGTACGGGTTAGGATTAGGGTACGCGTTAGTGTTAGGGTAGGGGTTAGGGTTAGGTTACGCTTTAGGGTGAGTGTAGTTATTAAACCTATCCCACTCTCTAGATACCCCTTAGCACGTAAAGGAATATTATTTGGGGGTCCAGCCATGGAGAAGAGTTTAGACACTAGGAGAAGATAAGGAACACACCCATTATCAAGAAATCACATTAGGATTCTCTTTTTAACCTGTTCCTTAAAACACTAGTGCTTAGGAAGTCTATTGGAGGCAGAAGCAGTCAAGGGTAGCTTAGGGTTAGGGTTAGGGTTAGGGTGAGTGTTAGGGTACGGCTTAGGGTACGGGTTCGGGGAGGGGTTCGGGTAGGGCGAAGGGTATGGGTTAGGGTTAGGGTTAGGGCTAGTGTTAGGGTTAGGGCTCGGTTTAGGGTACGGGTTAGGATTAGGGTACGCGTTAGGGTTAGGGTAGGGGTTAGGGTTAGTGTACGCATTAGGGTGAGGGTAGTGATTAAACCTATCCCACTCTCTAGATACCCATTAGCACGTAAAGGAATATTATTAGGGGGTCCAGCCATGGAGACGAGTTTAGACACTAGGAGAAGATAAGGAACACACCCATTATCAAGAAATCACATTAGGATTCTCTTTTTAACCTGTTTCTTAAAACACTAGTGTTTAGGAAATCTATTGGAGGCAGAAGCTGTCAAGGGTAGCTTAGGGTTAGGGTTAGGGTTAGGGTACGGCTTAGTGTACGGGTTCGGGGAGGGGTTCGGGTAGGGCGTAGGGTATGGGTTAGGGTTAGAGTTAGGGTTAGGGCTCGGTTCAGGGTTCGGGTTAGGATTAGGGTACGCGTTAGGGTTAGGGTAGGTGTTAGGGTTAGGGTACGCGATAGGGTGAGGTTAGTTATTAAACCTATCCCACTCTCTAGATACCCCTTAGCACGTAAAGGAATATTAATTAGGGGTCCAGCAATGGAGAAGAGTTTAGACACGAGGAGAAGATAAGGAACACACCCATTATCAAGAAATCACATTAGGATTCTCTTTTTAACCTGTTCCTTAAAACACTAGTGCTTAGGAAATCTATTGGAGGCAGAAGCCGTCAAGGGTAGCTTAGGGTTAGGGTTAGGATTAGGGTGAGGGGTAGGGTACGGCTTAGGGTACAGGTTCAGGGAGGGGTTCGGGTAGGGCGTAGGGTATGGGTTAGGGTTAGGGTTAGGGTTAGTGTTAGGGTTAGGGCTCGGTTTAGCGTACGGGTTAGGATTAGGGTACGCATTAGGGTTAGGGTAGGGGTTAGGGTTAGTGTACGCATTAGGGTGAGGGTAGTTATTAAACCTATCACACTCTCTAGATACCCCTTAGCACGTAAAGGAATATTATTTGGGGGTCCAGCCATGGAGAAGAGTTTAGACACTAGGAGAAGATAAGGAACACACCCATTATCACGAAATCACATTAGGATTCTCTTTTTAACATGTTCCTTAAAACACTAGTGCTTAGAAAATCTATTGGAGGCAGAAGCAGTCAAGGGTAGCTTAGGGTTAGGGTTAGGGTTAGGGAGAGGGTTAGGGTACGGCTTAGGGTATGGGTTCGGGGAGGGGTTCGGGTAGGGCGTAGGGTATGGGTTAGGGTTAGGGTTAGGGTTAGTGTTAGGGTTAGGGCTCGGTTTAGGGTACGGGTTAGGATTAGGGTACGCGTTAGGGTTAGGGTAGGGGTTTGGGTTAGGGTGAGGGTAGTTATTAAACCTATCCCACTCTCTAGATACCCCTTAGCACGTAAAAGAATATTATTTGGGGGGCCAGCCATGGAGAAGATTTTAGACACTAGGAGAAGATAAGGAACACACCCATTATCAAGAAATCACATTAGGATTCTCTTTTTAACCTGTTCCTTAAAACACTAGTGCTTAGGAAGTCTATTGGAGGCAGAAGCAGTCAAGGGTAGCTTAGGGTTAGGGTTAGGGTTAGGGTGAGGGTTAGGGTACGGCTTAGGGTACGGGTTCGGGGAGGGGTTCGGGTAGGGCGTAGGGTATGGGTTACGGTTATGTTTAGGGCTAGTGTTAGGGTTAGGGCTCGGTTTAGGGTACGGGTTAGGATTAGGGTACGAGTTAGTGTTAGGGTAGGGGTTACGGTTAGGGTACGTGTTAGGGTGAGGGTAGTTATTAAACCTATCCCACTCTCTAGATACCCCTTAGCACGTAAAGGAATATTATTTGGGGGTCCAGCCATGGAGAAGAGTTTAGACACGAGGAGAAGATAAGGAACACACCCATTATCAAGAAATCACATTAGGATTCTCTTTTTAACCTGTTCCTTAAAACACTAGTGCTTAGGAAATCTATAGCAGGCAGAAGCCGTCAAGGGTAGCTCAGGGTTAGGGTTAGGGTTAGGGTGAGGGTTAGGGTACGGCTTAGGGTACGGGTTCGGGGAGGGGTTCGGGTAGGGCATAGGGTATGGGTTAGGGTTAGGGTTAGTGTTAGGGTTAGGGCTCGGTTTAGGGTACGGGTTAGGATTAGGGTACGCGTTAGGGTTAGGGTAGGGCTTAGGGTTAGTGTACGCGTTAGGGTGAGGGTAGTTATTAAACCTTTCCCACTCTCTAGATACCCCTTAGCACGTAAAGGAATATTATTTGGGGGTCCAGCCATGGAGAAGAGTTTAGACACTAGGAGAAAATAAGGAACACACCCATTATCACGAAATCACATTAGGATTCTCTTTTTAACCTGTTCCTTAAAACACTAGTGCTTAGGAAATCTATTGGAGGCAGAAGCAGTCAAGGGTAGCTTAGGGTTAGGGTTAGGGTTAGGGTGAGGGTTAGGGTACGGCTTAGGGTACGGGTTCGGGGAGGGGTTCGGGTAGGGCGTAGGGTATGGGTTAGGGTTAGGGTTAGGGCTAGTGTTACGGTTAGGGCTCGGTTTAGGGTACGGGTTAGGATAAGGGTACGTGTTAGGGTTAGGGTAGGGGTTAGGGTTAGGGTACGCGTTAGGGTGAGGTTAGTTATTAGACCTATCCCACTCTCTAGATACCCCTTAGCACGTAAAGGAATATTATTTGGGGGTCCAGCCATGGAGAAGAGTTTAGACACTAGGAGAAGATAAGGAACACACCCATTATCAAGAAATCACATTAGGATTCTCTTTTTAACCTGTTCCTTAAAACACTAGTGCTTAGGAATTCTATTGGAGGCCGAAGCAATCAATGGTAGCTTAGGGTTAGGGTTAGGGTTACGGTGAAGGTTAGGGTACGGCTTAGGGTACGGGTTCGGTGAGGGGTTCGGGTAGGGCGTAGGGTATGGTTTAGGGTTAGGGTTAGGGTTAGTGTTAGGGTTAGGGCTCTGTTTAGGGTACGGGTTAGGATTAGGGTACGCGTTAGTGTTAGGGTAGGGGTTAGGGTTAGGGTACGCTTTAGGGTGAGTGTAGTTATTAAACCTATCCCACTCTCTAGATACCCCTTAGCACGTAAAGGAATATTATTTGGGGGTCCAGCCATGGAGAAGAGTTTAGACACTAGGAGAAGATAAGGAACACACCCATTATCAAGAAATCACATTAGGATTCTCTTTTTAACCTGTTCCTTAAAACACTAGTGCTTAGGAAGTCTATTGGAGGCAGAAGCAGTCAAGGGTAGCTTAGGGTTAGGGTTAGGGTTAGGGTGAGTGTTAGGGTACGGCTTAGGGTACGGGTTCGGGGAGGGGTTCGGGTAGGGCGAAGGGTATGGGTTAGGGTTAGGGTTAGGGCTAGTGTTAGGGTTAGGGCTCGGTTTAGGGTACGGGTTAGGATTAGGGTACGCGTTAGGGTTAGGGTAGGGGTTAGGGTTAGTGTACGCATTAGGGTGAGGGTAGTGATTAAACCTATCCCACTCTCTAGATACCCATTAGCACGTAAAGGAATATTATTAGGGGGTCCAGCCATGGAGACGAGTTTAGACACTAGGAGAAGATAAGGAACACACCCATTATCAAGAAATCACATTAGGATTCTCTTTTTAACCTGTTTCTTAAAACACTAGTGTTTAGGAAATCTATTGGAGGCAGAAGCTGTCAAGGGTAGCTTAGGGTTAGGGTTAGGGTTAGGGTACGGCTTAGTGTACGGGTTCGGGGAGGGGTTCGGGTAGGGCGTAGGGTATGGGTTAGGGTTAGAGTTAGGGTTAGGGCTCGGTTCAGGGTTCGGGTTAGGATTAGGGTACGCGTTAGGGTTAGGGTAGGTGTTAGGGTTAGGGTACGCGATAGGGTGAGGTTAGTTATTAAACCTATCCCACTCTCTAGATACCCCTTAGCACGTAAAGGAATATTAATTAGGGGTCCAGCAATGGAGAAGAGTTTAGACACGAGGAGAAGATAAGGAACACACCCATTATCAAGAAATCACATTAGGATTCTCTTTTTAACCTGTTCCTTAAAACACTAGTGCTTAGGAAATCTATTGGAGGCAGAAGCCGTCAAGGGTAGCTTAGGGTTAGGGTTAGGATTAGGGTGAGGGGTAGGGTACGGCTTAGGGTACAGGTTCAGGGAGGGGTTCGGGTAGGGCGTAGGGTATGGGTTAGGGTTAGGGTTAGGGTTAGTGTTAGGGTTAGGGCTCGGTTTAGCGTACGGGTTAGGATTAGGGTACGCATTAGGGTTAGGGTAGGGGTTAGGGTTAGTGTACGCATTAGGGTGAGGGTAGTTATTAAACCTATCACACTCTCTAGATACCCCTTAGCACGTAAAGGAATATTATTTGGGGGTCCAGCCATGGAGAAGAGTTTAGACACGAGGAGAAGATAAGGAACACACCCATTATCAAGAAATCACATTAGGATTCTCTTTTTAACCTGTTCCTTAAAACACTAGTGCTTAGGAAATCTATTGGAGGCAGAAGCAGTCAAGGGTAGCTTAGGGTTAGGGTTAGGGTTAGGGTGAGGGGTAGGGTACGGCTTAGGTTATGGGTTCAGGGAGGGGTTCGGGTAGGGCGTAGGGTATGGGTTAGTGTTAGGGTTAGGGCTAGTGTTACGGTTAGGGCTCGGTTTAGGGTACGGGTTAGGATAAGGGTACGTGTTAGGGTTAGGGTAGGGGTTAGGGTTAGGGTACGCGTTAGGGTGAGGTTAGTTATTAAACCTATCCCACTCTCTAGATACCCCTTAGCACGTAAAGGAATATTATTTGGGGGTCCAGCCATGGAGAAGAGTTTAGACACTAGGAGAAGATAAGGAACACACCCATTATCAAGAAATCACATTAGGATTCTCTTTTTAACCTGTTCCTTAAAACACTAGTGCTTAGGAAGTCTATTGGAGGCAGAAGCAGTCAAGGGTAGCTTAGGGTTAGGGTTAGGGTTAGGGTGAGGGTTAGGGTACGGCTTAGTGTACGGGTTCGGGGAGGGGTTCGGGTAGGGCGAAGGGTATGGTTTAGGGTTAGGGTTAGGGCTAGTGTTAGGGTTAGGGCTCGGTTTAGGGTACGGGTTAGGATTAGGGTACGCGTTAGGGTTAGGGTAGGGGTTAGGGTTAGTGTACGCATTAGGGTGAGGGTAGTTATTAAACCTATCCCACTCTCTAGATACCCATTAGCACGTAAAGGAATATTATTTGGGGGTCCAGCCATGGAGAAGAGTTTAGACACTAGGAGAAGATAAGGAACACACCCATTATCAAGAAATCACATTAGGATTCTCTTTTTAACCTGTTCCTTAAAACACTAGTGTTTAGGAAATCTATTGGAGGCAGAAGCTGTCAAGGGTAGCTTAGGGTTAGGGTTAGGGTTAGGGTACGGCTTAGTGTACGGGTTCGGGGAGGGGTTCGGGTAGGGCGTAGGGTATGGGTTAGGATTAGAGTTAGGGTTAGGGCTCGGTTCAGGGTTCGGGTTAGGATTAGGGTACGCGTTAGGGTTAGGGTAGGTGTTAGGGTTAGGGTACGCGATAGGGTGAGGTTAGTTATTAAACCTATCCCACTCTCTAGATACCCCTTAGCACGTAAAGGAATATTAATTGGGGGTCCAGCAATGGAGAAGAGTTTATACACGAGGAGAAGATAAGGAACACACCCATTATCAAGAAATCACATTAGGATTCTCTTTTTAACCTGTTCCTTAAAACACTAGTGCTTAGGAAATCTATTGGAGGCAGAAGCCGTCAAGGGTAGCTTAGGGTTAGGGTTAGGATTAGGGTGAGGGGTAGGGTACGGCTTAGGGTACAGGTTCAGGGAGGGGTTCGGGTAGGGCGTAGGGTATGGGTTAGGGTTAGGGTTAGGGTTAGTGTTAGGGTTAGGGCTCGGTTTAGCGTACGGGTTAGGATTAGGGTACGCATTAGGGTTAGGGTAGGGGTTACGGTTAGTGTACGCATTAGGGTGAGGGTAGTTATTAAACCTATCACACTCTCTAGATACCCCTTAGCACGTAAAGGAATATTATTTGGGGGTCCAGCCATGGAGAAGAGTTTAGACACGAGGAGAAGATAAGGAACACACCCATTATCAAGAAATCACATTAGGATTCTCTTTTTAACCTGTTCCTTAAAACACTAGTGCTTAGGAAATCTATTGGAGGCAGAAGCAGTCAAGGGTAGCTTAGGGTTAGGGTTAGGGTTAGGGTGAGGGGTAGGGTACGGCTTAGGGTACAGGTTCAGGGAGGGGTTCGGGTAGGGCGTAGGGTATGGGTTAGGGTTAGGGTTAGGGTTAGTGTTAGGGTTAGGGCTCGGTTTAGCGTACGGGTTAGGATTAGGGTACGCATTAGGGTTAGGGTAGGGGTTACGGTTAGTGTACGCATTAGGGTGAGGGTAGTTATTAAACCTATCACACTCTCTAGATACCCCTTAGCACGTAAAGGAATATTATTTGGGGGTCCAGCCATGGAGAAGAGTTTAGACACGAGGAGAAGATAAGGAACACACCCATTATCAAGAAATCACATTAGGATTCTCTTTTTAACCTGTTCCTTAAAACACTAGTGCTTAGGAAATCTATTGGAGGCAGAAGCAGTCAAGGGTAGCTTAGGGTTAGGGTTAGGGTTAGGGTGAGGGTTAGGGTACGGCTTAGGGTACGGGTTCGGGGAGGGGTTCGGGTAGGGCGTAGGGTATGGGTTAGGGTTAGGGTTAGGATTAGTGTTAGGGTTAGGGCTCGGTTTAGGGTACGGGTTAGGATTAGGGTACGCATTAGGGTTAGGGTGGGGGTTAGGGTTAGGGTACGCGATAGGGTGAGGTTAGTTATTAAACCTATCCCACTCTCTAGATACCCCTTAGCACGTAAAGGAATATTATTTGGGGGTCCAGCCATGGAGAAGAGTTTAGACTCGAGGAGAAGATAAGGAACACACCCATTATCAAGAAATCACATTAGGATTCTCTTTTTAACCTGTTCCTTAAAACACTAGTGCTTAGGAAATCTATTGGAGGCAGAAGCCGTCAAGGGTAGCTTAGGGTTAGGGTGAGGGGTAGGGTACGGCTTAGGGTATGGGTTCAGGGAGGGGTTCGGGTAGGGCGTAGGGTATGGGTTAGGGTTAGGGTTAGGGCTAGTGTTACGGTTAGGGCTCGGTTTAGGGTACGGGTTAGGATAAGGGTACGTGTTAGGGTTAGGGTAGGGGTTAGGGTTAGGGTACGCGTTAGGGTGAGGTTAGTTATTAAACCTATCCCACTCTCTAGATACCCCTTAGCACGTAAAGGAATAGTATTTGGGGGTCCAGCCATGGAGAAGAGTTTAGACACTAGGAGAAGATAAGGAACACACCCATTATCAAGAAATCACATTAGGATTCTCTTTTTAACCTGTTCCTTAAAACACTAGTGCTTAGGAAATCTATTGGAGGCAGAAGCCGTCAAGGGTAGCTTAGGGTTAGTGTGAGGGGTAGGGTACGGCTTAGGGTATGGGTTCAGGGAGGGGTTCGGGTAGGGCGTAGGGTATGGGTTAGGGTTAGGGTTAGGATTAGTGTTAGGGTTAGGGCTCGGTTTAGGGTTCGGGTTAGGATTAGGGTACGCGTTAGGGTTAGGGTGTGGGTTAGGGTTAGGGTACGCGATAGGGTGAGGTTAGTTATTAAACCTATCCCACTCTCTAGATACCCCTTAGCACGTAAAGGAATATTATTTGGGGGTCCAGCCATGGAGAAGAGTTTAGACACGAGGAGAAGATAAGGAACACACCCATTATCAAGAAATCACATTAGGATTCTCTTTTTAACCTGTTCCTTAAAACACTAGTGCTTAGGAAATCTATTGGAGGCAGAAGCCGTCAAGGGTAGCTTAGGGTTAGGGTTAGGGTTAGGGTGAGGGGTAGGGTACGGCTTAGGGTATGGGTTCAGGGAGGGGTTCGGGTAGGGCGTAGGGTATGGGTTAGGGTTAGGGTTAGGGTTAGTGTTAGGGTTAGGGCTCGGTTTAGGGTACGGGTTAAGATTAGGGTATGCGTTAGGGTTAGGGTAGGGGTTAAGGTTAGTGTACGCGTTAGGGTGAGGGTAGATATTAAACCTATCCCACTCTCTAGATACCCCTTAGCACGTAAAGGAATATTATTTGGGGGTCCAGCCATGGAGAAGAGTTTAGACACGAGGAGAAGATAAGGAACACACCCATTATCAAGAAATCACATTAGATTTCTCTTTTTAACCTGTTCCTTAAAACACTAGTGCTTAGGAAATCTATTGGAGGCAGAAGCAGTCAAGGGTAGCTTAGGGTCAGGGTTAGGGTTAGGGTGAGGGTTAGGGTACGGCTTAGGGTACGGATTCAGGGAGGGGTTCGGGTAGGGCGTAGGGTATGGGTTAGGGTTAGGGTTAGGGTTAGTGTTAGGGTTAGGGCTCGGTTTAGGGTACGGGTTAGGATTAGGGTACGCGTTAGTGTTAGGGTAGGGGTTAGGGTTAGGGTACGCGACAGGGTGAGGTTAGTTATTAAATCTATCCCACTCTCTAGATACCCCTTAGCACGTAAAGGAATATTATTTTGGGGTCCAGCCATGGAGAAGAGTTTAGACACTAGGAGAAGATAAGGAACACACCCATTATCAAGATATCACATTAGGATTCTCTTTTTAACCTGTTCCTTAAAACACTAGTGCTTAGGAATTCTATTGGAGGCAGAAGCAGTCAAGGGTAGCTTAGGGTTAGGGTTAGGGTTAGGGTGAGGGTTAGGGTATGGCTTAGTGTACGGGTTCGGGTAGGGGTTCGGGTAGGGCGTAGGGTATGGGTTAGGTTTAGGGTTAGGGTTTGGGCTCGGTTCAGGGTTCGGGTTAGGATTAGGGTACGCGTTAGGGTTAGGGTAGGTGTTAGGGTTAGGGTACGCGATAGGGTGAGGTTAGTTATTAAACCTATCCCACTCTCTAGATACCCCTTAGCACGTAAAGGAATATTATTTGGGGGTCCAGCCATGGAGAAGAGTTTAGACACTAGGAGAAGATAAGGAACACACCCATTATCAAGAAATCACATTAGGATTCTCTTTTTAACCTGTTCCTTAAAACACTAGTGCTTTGGAAATCTATTGGAGGCAGAAGCCGTCAATGGTAGCTTAGGGTTAGGGTTAGGGTTAGGGTGAGGGGTAGGGTACGGCTTAGGGTACGGGTTCAGGGAGGGGTTCGGGTAGGGCGTAGGGTATGGGTTAGCGTTAGGGTTAGGGTTAGGGTTAGTGTTAGGGTTAGGGCTCGGTTTAGGGTACGGGTTAAGATTAGGGTATGCGTTAGGGTTAGGGTAGGGGTTAGGGTTAGGGTACGCGTTAGGGTGAGGGTAGTTATTAAACCTATCACACTCTCTAGATACCCCTTAGCACGTAAAGGAATATTATTTGGGGGTCCAGCCATGGAGAAGAGTTTAGACACTAGGAGAAGATAAGGAACACACCCATTATCACGAAATCACATTAGGATTCTCTTTTTAACCTGTTCCTTAAAACACTAGTGCTTAGGAAATCTATTGGAGGCAAAAGCAGTCAAGGGTAGCTTAGGGTTAGGGTTAGGGTTAGGGTGAGAGTTAGGGTACGGCTTAGGGTACGGGTTCGGGGAGGGGTTCGGGTAGGGCGTAGGGTATGGGTTAGGGTTAGGGTTAGGGTTAGTGTTAGGGTTAGGGGTTTAGGGTACGGGTTAGGATTAGGGTACGCGTTAGGGTTAGGGTAGGTGTAAGGGTTAGGGTACGCGTTAGGGTGAGGGTAGTTATTAAACCTCTCCCACTCTCTAGATACCCCTTAGCATGTAAAGGAATATTATTTGGGGGTCCAGCCATGGAGAAGAGTTTAGACACGAGGAGAAGATAAGGAACACACCCATTATCAAGAAATCTCATTAGGATTCTCTTTTTATCCTGTTCCTTAAAACACTAGTGCTTAGGAAATCTATTGGAGGCAGAAGCAGTCAAGGGTAGCTTAGGGTTAGGGTTAGGGTTAGGGTGAGGGTTAGTGTACGGCTTAGGGTACGGGTTCGGGGAGGGGTTCGGGTAGGGCGTAGGGTATGGTTTAGGGTTAGGTTTAGGGTTAGTGTTAGGGTTAGGCCTCGGTTTAGGGTACGGGTTAGGATTAGGGTACGCGTTAGTGTTAGGGTAGGGGTTAGGGTTAGGGTACGCGATAGGGTGAGGGTAGTTATTAAACCTATCCCACTCTCTAGATACCCCTTAGCACGTAAAGGAATATTATTTGGGGGTCCAGCCATCGAGAAGAGTTTAGACACTAGGAGAAGATAAGGAACACACCCATTATCAAGAAATCACATTAGGATTCTCTTTTTAACCTGTTCCTTAAAACACTAGTGCTTAGGAAGTCTATTGGAGGCAGAAGCAGTCAAGGGTAGCTTAGGGTTAGGGTTAGGGTTAGGGTGAGGGTTAGGGTACGGCTTAGGGTACGGGTTCGGGGAGGGGTTCGGGTAGGGCGTAGGTTATGGGATAGGGTTAGGGTTAGGGCTAGTGTTAGGTTTAGGGCTCGGTTTAGGGTACGGGCTAGGATTAGGGTGCGCGTTAGGGTTAGGGTAGGGGTTAGGGTTAGGGTACGCGTTAGGGTGAGGGTAGTTATTAAACCTATCCCACTCTCTAGATACCCCTTAGCACGTAAAGGAATATTATTTGGGGGTCCAGCCATGGAGAAGAGTTTAGACACTAGGAGAAGATAAGGAACACACCCATTATCAAGAAATCACATTAGGATTCACTTTTTAACCTGTTCCTTAAAACATTAGTGCTTAGGAAATCTATTGGAGGCAGAAGCAGTCAAGGGTAGCTTAGGGTTAGGGTTAGGGTTAGGATACGGCTTAGGGTACGGGTTCGGGGAGGGGTTCGGGTAGGGCGTAGGGTATGGGTTAGGGTTAGGGTTAGGGTTAGGGCTCGGTTTAGGATTCGGGTTAGGATTAGGGTACGCGTTAGGGTTAGGGTAGGGGTTAGGGTTAGGGTACGCGATAGGGTGAGGTTAGTTATTAAACCTATCCCACTCTCTAGATACCCCTTAGCACGTAAAGGAATATTAATTGGGGGTCCAGCCATGGAGAAGAGTTTAGACACGAGGAGAAGATAAGGAACACACCCATTATCAAGAAATCACATTAGGATTCTCTTTTTAACCTGTTCCTTAAAACACTAGTGCTTAGGAAATCTATTGGAGGCAGAAGCCGTCAAGGGTAGCTTAGGGTTAGGGTTAGGGTTAGGGTGAGGGGTAGGGAACGGCTTAGGGTACGGGTTCAGGGAGGGGTTCGGGTAGGGCGTAGGGTATGCGTTAGCGTTAGGGTTAGGGTTAGGGTTAGTGTTAGGGTTAGGGCTCGGTTTAGGGTACGGGTTAAGATTAGGGTATGAGTTAGGGTTAGGGTAGGGGTTAGGGTTAGGGTACGCGTTAGGGTGAGAGTAGTTATTAAACCTATCACACTCTCTAGATACCCCTTAGCACGTAAAGGAATATTATTTGGGGGTCCAGCCATGGAGAAGAGTTTAGACACTAGGAGAAGATAAGGAACACACCCATTATCACGAAATCACATTAGCATTCTCTTTTTAACCTGTTCCTTAAAACACTAGTGCTTAGGAAATCTATTGGAGGCAGAAGCAGTCAAGGGTAGCTTAGGGTTAGGGTTAGGGTTAGGGTGAGGGTTAGGGTACGGCTTAGGGTACGGGTTCGGGGAGGGGTTCGGGTAGGGCGTAGGGTATGGGTTAGGGTTAGGGTTAGGGTTAGTGTTAGGGTTAGGGGTTTAGGGTACGGGTTAGGATTAGGGTACGCGTTAGGGTTAGGGTAGGGGTTAGGGTTAGGGTACGCGTTAGGGTGAGGGTAGTTATTAAACCTATCCCACTCTCTAGATACCCCTTAGCACGTAAAGGAATATTATTTGGGGGTCCAGCCATGGAGAAGAGTTTAGACACTAGGAGAAGATAAGGAACACACCCATTATCAAGAAATCACATTAGGATTCTCTTTTTAACCTGTTCCTTAAAACACTAGTGCTTAGGAAATCTATTGGAGGCAGAAGCAGTCAAGGGTAGCTTAGGGTTAGGGTTAGGGTTAGGGTGAGGGTTAGGGTACGGCTTAGGGTCCGGGTTCGGGGAGGGGTTCGGGTAGGGCGTAGATTATGGGATAGGGTTAGGGTTAGGGCTAGTGTTAGGTTTAGGGATCGGTTTAGGTTACGGGGTAGGATTAGGGTGCGCGTTATGGTTAGGGTAGGGGTTAGGGTTAGGGTACGCGTTAGGGTGAGGGTAGTTATTAAACCTATCCCACTCTCTAGATACCCCTTAGCACGTAAAGGAATATTATTTGGGGGTCCAGCCGTGGAGAAGAGTTTAGACACTAGGAGAAGATAAGGAACACACCCATTATCAAGAAATCACATTAGGATTCTCTTTTTAACCTGTTCCTTAAAACATTAGTGTTTAGGAAATCTATTGGAGGCAGAAGCAGTCAAGGGTAGCTTAGGGTTAGGGTTAGGGTTAGGATACGGCTTAGGGTACGGGTTCGGGGAGGGGTTCGGGTAGGGCGTAGGGTATGAGTTAGGGTTAGGGTTAGGGTTAGGGCTCGGTTTAGGGTTCGGGTTAGGATTAGGGTACGCGTTAGGGTTAGGGTAGGGGTTAGGGTTAGGGTACGCGTTAGGGTGAGGGTAGTTATTAAACCTATCACACTCTCTAGATACCCCTTAGCACGTAAAGGAATATTATTTGGGGGTCCAGCCATGGAGAAGAGTTTAGACACTAGGAGAAGATAAGGAACACACCCATTATCACGAAATCACATTAGGATTCTCTATTTAACCTGTTCCTTAAAACACTAGTGCTTAGGAAATCTATTGGAGGCAGAAGCAGTCAAGGGTAGCTTAGGGTTAGGGTTAGGGTTAGGGTGAGGGTTAGGGTATGGCTTAGGTTACGGGTTCGGGGAGGGGTTCGGGTAGGGCGTAGGGTATGGGTTAGGGTTAGGGTTAGGGTTACTGTTAGGGTTAGGGCTCGGTTTAGGGTACGGGTTAGGATTAGGGTACGCGTTAGGGTTAGGGTAGGGGTTAGGGTTAGGGTACGCGTTAGGGTGAGGGTAGTTATTAAACCTATCCCACTCTCTAGATACCCCTTAGCATGTAAAGGAATATTATTTGGGGGTCCAGCCATGGAGAAGAGTTTAGACACGAGGAGAAGATAAGGAACACACCCATTATCAAGAAATCACATTAGGATTCTCTTTTTAACCTGTTCCTTAAAACACTAGTGCTTAGGAAATCTATTGGAGGCAGAAGCAGTCAAGGGTAGCTTAGGGTTAGGGTTAGGGTTAGGGTGAGGGTTAGGGTACGGCTTAGGGTTAGGGTTAGGGTTAGGGTTAGTGTTAGGGTTAGGGGTTTAGGGTACGGGTTAGGATTAGGGTACGTGTTAGGGTTAGGGTAGGGGTTAGGGTTAGGGTACGCGATAGGGTGAGGGTAGTTATTAAACCTATCCCACTCTCTAGATACCCCTTAGCACGTAAAGGAATATTAATTGGGGGTCCAGCCATGGAGAAGAGTTTAGACACGAGGAGAAGATAAGGAACACACCCATTATCAAGAAACCACATTAGGATTCTCCTTTTAACCTGTTCCTTAAAACACTAGTGCTTAGGAAATCTATTGGAGGCAGAAGCCGTCAAGGGTAGCTTAGGGTTAGGGTTAGGATTAGGGTGAGGGTTAGGGTACGGCTTAGGGTCCGGGTTCGGGGAGGTGTTCGGGTAGGGCGTAGGTTATGGGATAGGGTTAGGGTTAGGGCTAGTGTTAGGTTTAGGGATCGGTTTAGGGTACGGGCTAGGATTAGGGTGCGAGTTAGCGTTAGGGTAGGGGTTAGGGTTAGGGTACGCGTTAGGGTGAGGGTAGTTATTAAACCTATCCCACTCTCTAGATACCCCTTAGCACGTAAAGGAATATTATTTGGGGGTCCAGCCATGGAGAAGAGTTTAGACACTAGGAGAAGATAAGGAACACACCCATTATCAAGAAATCACATTAGGATTCTCTTTTTAACCTGTTCCTTAAAACACTAGTGCTTAGGAAATCTATTGGAGGCAGAAGCCGTCAAGGGTAGCTTAGGGTTAGGGTTAGGGTTAGGGTGAGGGGTAGGGAACGGCTTAGGGTACGGGTTCAGGGAGGGGTTCGGGTAGGGCGTAGGGTATGCGTTAGCGTTAGGGTTAGGGTTAGGGTTAGTGTTAGGGTTAGGGCTCGGTTTAGGGTACGGGTTAAGATTAGGGTATGCGTTAGGTTTAGGGTAGGGGTTAGGGTTATGGTACGCGTTAGGGTGAGGGTAGTTATTAAACCTATCACACTCTCTAGATACCCCTTAGCACGTAAAGGAATATTATTTGGGGGTCCAGCCATGGAGAAGAGTTTAGACACTAGGAGAAGATAAGGAACACACCCATTATCACGAAATCACATTAGCATTCTCTTTTTAACCTGTTCCTTAAAACACTAGTGCTTAGGAAATCTATTGGAGGCAGAAGCAGTCAAGGGTAGCTTAGGGTTAGGGTTAGGGTTAGGGTGAGGGTTAGGGTACGGCTTAGGGTATGGGTTCGGGGAGGGGTTCGGGTAGGGCGTAGGGTATGGGTTAGTGTTAGGGTTAGGGTTAGTGTTAGGGTTAGGGGTTTAGGGTACGGGTTAGGATTAGGGTACGCGTTAGGGTTAGGGTAGGGGTTAGGGTTAGCGTACGCGATTGGGTGAGGGTTGTTATTAAACCTATCCCACTCTCTAGATACCCCTTAGCACGTAAAGGAATATTAATTGGGGGTCCAGCCATGGAGAAGAGTTTAGACACGAGGAGAAGATAAGGAACACACCCATTATCAAGAAATCACATTAGGATTCTCCTTTTAACCTGTTCCTTAAAACACTAGTGCTTAGGAAATCTATTGGAGGCAGAAGCCGTCAAGGGTAGCTTAGGGTTAGGGTTAGGATTAGGGTGAGGGGTAGGGTACGGCTTAGGGTACAGGTTCAGGGAGGGGTTCGGGTAGGGCGTAGGGTATGGGTTAGGGTTAGGGTTAGGGTTAGTGTTAGGGTTAGGGCTCGGTTTAGGGTACGGGTTAGGATTAGGGTACGCGTTAGGGTTAGGGTAGGTGTTAGGGTTAGTGTACGCGTTAGGGTGAGGGTAGTTATTAAACCTATCCCACTCTCTAGATACCCCTTAGCACGTAAAGGAATATTATTTGGGGGTCCAGCCATGGAGAAGAGTTTAGACACTAGGAGAAGATAAGGAACACACCCATTATCAAGAAATCACATTAGGAGTCTCTTTTTAACCTGTTCCTTAAAACATTAGTGTTTAGGAAATCTATTGGAGGCAGAAGCAGTCAAGGGTAGCTTAGGGTTAGGGTTAGGGTTAGGATACGGCTTAGGGTACGGGTTCGGGGAGGGGTTCGGGTAGGGCGTAGGGTATGAGTTAGGGTTAGGGTTAGGGTTAGGGCTCGGTTTAGGGTTCGGGTTAGGATTAGGGTACGCGTTAGGGTTAGGGTAGGGGTTAGGGTTAGGGTACGCGTTAGGGTGAGGGTAGTTATTAAACCTATCCCACTCTCTAGATACCCCTTAGCACGTAAAGGAATATTATTTGGGGGTCCAGCCATGGAGAAGAGTTTAGACACTAGGAGAAGATAAGGAACACACCCATTATCACGAAATCACATTAGGATTCTCTATTTAACCTGTTCCTTAAAACACTAGTGCTTAGGAAATCTATTGGAGGCAGAAGCAGTCAAGGGTAGCTTAGGGTTAGGGTTAGGGTTAGGGTGAGGGTTAGGGTATGGCTTAGGTTACGGGTTCGGGGAGGGGTTCGGGTAGGGCGTAGGGTATGGGTTAGGGTTAGGGTTAGGGTTACTGTTAGGGTTAGGGCTCGGTTTAGGGTACGGGTTAGGATTAGGGTACGCGTTAGGGTTAGGGTAGGGGTTAGGGTTAGCGTACGCGATAGGGTGAGGGTAGTTATTAAACCTATCCCACTCTCTAGATACCCCTTAGCACGTAAAGGAATATTAATTGGGGGTCCAGCCATGGAGAAGAGTTTAGACACGAGGAGAAGATAAGGAACACACCCATTATCAAGAAATCACATTAGGATTCTCCTTTTAACCTGTTCCTTAAAACACTAGTGCTTAGGAAATCTATTGGAGGCAGAAGCCGTCAAGGGTAGCTTAGGGTTAGGGTTAGGATTAGGGTGAGGGGTAGGGTACGGCTTAGGGTACAGGTTCAGGGAGGGGTTCGGGTAGGGCGTAGGGTATGGGTTAGGGTTAGGGTTAGGGTTAGTGTTAGGGTTAGGGCTCGGTTTAGGGTACGGGTTAGGATTAGGGTACGCGTTAGGGTTAGGGTAGGTGTTAGGGTTAGTGTACGCGTTAGGGTGAGGGTAGTTATTAAACCTATCCCACTCTCTAGATACCCCTTAGCACGTAAAGGAATATTATTTGGGGGTCCAGCCATGGAGAAGAGTTTAGACACGAGGAGAAGATAAGGAACACACCCATTATCAAGAAATCACATTAGGATTCTCTTTTTAACCTGTTCCTTAAAACACTAGTGCTTAGGAAATCTATTGGAGGCAGAAGCAGTCAACGGTAGCTTAGGGTTAGGGTTAGGGTTAGGGTGAGGGTTAGGGTACGGCTTAGGGTCCGGGTTCGGGGAGGGGTTCGGGTAGGGCATAGGGTATGTGTTAGGGTTAGGGTTAGGGCTAGTGTTAGGGTTAGGGCTCGGTTTAGTGTACGGGTTAGGATTAGGGTACGCGTTAGGGTTAGGGTAGGGGTTAGGGTTAGTGTACGCATTAGGGTGAGGGTAGTTATTAAACCTATCCCACTCTCTAGATACCCCTTAGCACGTAAAGGAATATTATTTGGGGGTCCAGCCATGGAGAAGAGTTTAGACACTAGGAGAAGATAAGTAACACACCCATTATCAAGAAATCACATTAGGATTCTCTTTTTAACCTGTTCCTTAAAACACTAGTGCTTAGGAAATCTATTGGAGGCAGAAGCCGTCAAGGGTAGCTTAGGGTTAGGGTTAGGGTTAGGGTGAGGGGTAGGGAACGGCTTAGGGTACGGGTTCAGGGAGGGGTTCGGGTAGGGCGTAGGGTATGCGTTAGCGTTAGGGTTAGGGTTAGGGTTAGGGTTAGGGTTAGGGCTCGGTTTAGGGTACGGGTTAAGATTAGGGTATGCGTTAGGGTTAGGGTAGGGGTTAGGGTTATGGTACGCGTTAGGGTGAGGGTAGTTATTAAACCTATCACACTCTCTAGATACCCCTTAGCACGTAAAGGAATATTATTTGGGGGTCCAGCCATGGAGAAGAGTTTAGACACTAGGAGAAGATAAGGAACACACCCATTATCACGAAATCACATTAGCATTCTCTTTTTAACCTGTTCCTTAAAACACTAGTGCTTAGGAAATCTATTGGAGGCAGAAGCAGTCAAGGGTAACTTAGGGTTAGGGTTAGGGTTAGGGTGAGGGTTAGGGTACGGCTTAGGGTACGGGTTCGGGGAGGGGTTCGGGTAGGGCGTAGGGTATGGGTTAGGGTTAGGGTTAGGGTTAGTGTTAGGGTTAGGGGTTTAGGGTACGGGTTAGGATTAGGGTACGCGTTAGGGTTAGGGTAGGGGTTAGGGTTAGCGTACGCGATAGGGTGAGGGTAGTTATTAAACCTATCCCACTCTCTAGATACCCCTTAGCACGTAAAGGAATATTATTTGGGGGTCCAGCCATGGAGAAGAGTTTAGACACTAGGAGAAGATAAGGAACACACCCATTATCAAGAAATCACATTAGGATTCTCTTTTTAACCTGTTCCTTAAAACACTAGTGCTTAGGAAATCTATTGGAGGCAGAAGCAGTCAAGGGTAGCTTAGGGTTAGGGTTAGGGTTAGGGTGAGGGTTAGGGTACGGCTTAGGGTACGGGTTCGGGGAGGGGTTCGGGTAGGGCGTAGATTATGGGATAGGGTTAGGGTTAGGGCTAGTGTTAGGTTTAGGGATCGGTTTAGGTTACGGGGTAGGATTAGGGTGCGCGTTATGGTTAGGGTAGGGGTTAGGGTTAGGGTACGCGTTAGGGTGAGGGTAGTTATTAAACCTATCCCACTCTCTAGATACCCCTTAGCACGTAAAGGAATATTATTTGGGGGTCCAGCCGTGGAGAAGAGTTTAGACACTAGGAGAAGATAAGGAACACACCCATTATCAAGAAATCACATTAGGATTCTCTTTTTAACCTGTTCCTTAAAACATTAGTGTTTAGGAAATCTATTGGAGGCAGAAGCAGTCAAGGGTAGCTTAGGGTTAGGGTTAGGGTTAGGATACGGCTTAGGGTACGGGTTCGGGGAGGGGTTCGGGTAGGGCGTAGGGTATGAGTTAGGCTTAGGGTTAGGGTTAGGGCTCGGTTTAGGGTTCGGGGTAGGATTAGGGTACGCGTTAGGGTTAGGGTAGGGGTTAGGGTTAGGGTACGCGTTAGGGTGAGGGTAGTTATTAAACCTATCACACTCTCTAGATACCCCTTAGCACGTAAAGGAATATTATTTGGGGGTCCAGCCATGGAGAAGAGTTTAGACACTAGGAGAAGATAAGGAACACACCCATTATCACGAAATCACATTAGGATTCTCTATTTAACCTGTTCCTTAAAACACTAGTGCTTAGGAAATCTATTGGAGGCAGAAGCAGTCAAGGGTAGCTTAGGGTTAGGGTTAGGATTAGGGTGAGGGGTAGGGTACGGCTTAGGGTACAGGTTCAGGGAGGGGTTCGGGTAGGGCGTAGGGTATGGGTTAGGGTTAGGGTTAGGGTTAGTGTTAGGGTTAGGGCTCGGTTTAGGGTACGGGTTAGGATTAGGGTACGCGTTAGGGTTAGGGTAGGTGTTAGGGTTAGTGTACGCGTTAGGGTGAGGGTAGTTATTAAACCTATCCCACTCTCTAGATACCCCTTAGCACGTAAAGGAATATTATTTGGGGGTCCAGCCATGGAGAAGAGTTTAGACACGAGGAGAAGATAAGGAACACACCCATTATCAAGAAATCACATTAGGATTCTCTTTTTAACCTGTTCCTTAAAACACTAGTGCTTAGGAAATCTATTGGAGGCAGAAGCAGTCAAGGGTAGCTTAGGGTTAGGGTTAGGGTTAGGGTGAGGGTTAGGGTACGGCTTAGGGTCCGGGTTCGGGGAGGGGTTCGGGTAGGGCATAGGGTATGTGTTAGGGTTAGGGTTAGGGCTAGTGTTAGGGTTAGGGCTCGGTTTAGTGTACGGGTTAGGATTAGGGTACGCGTTAGGGTTAGGGTAGGGGTTAGGGTTAGTGTACGCATTAGGGTGAGGGTAGTTATTAAACCTATCCCACTCTCTAGATACCCCTTAGCACGTAAAGGAATATTATTTGGGGGTCCAGCCATGGAGAAGAGTTTAGACACTAGGAGAAGATAAGGAACACACCCATTATCAAGAAATCACATTAGGATTCTCTTTTTAACCTGTTCCTTAAAACACTAGTGCTTAGGAAATCTATTGGAGGCAGAAGCCGTCAAGGGTAGCTTAGGGTTAGGGTTAGGGTTAGGGTGAGGGGTAGGGAACGGCTTAGGGTACGGGTTCAGGGAGGGGTTCGGGTAGGGCGTAGGGTATGCGTTAGCGTTAGGGTTAGGGTTAGGGTTAGGGTTAGGGTTAGGGCTCGGTTTAGGGTACGGGTTAAGATTAGGGTATGCGTTAGGGTTAGGGTAGGGGTTAGGGTTATGGTACGCGTTAGGGTGAGGGTAGTTATTAAACCTATCACACTCTCTAGATACCCCTTAGCACGTAAAGGAATATTATTTGGGGGTCCAGCCATGGAGAAGAGTTTAGACACTAGGAGAAGATAAGGAACACACCCATTATCACGAAATCACATTAGCATTCTCTTTTTAACCTGTTCCTTAAAACACTAGTGCTTAGGAAATCTATTGGAGGCAGAAGCAGTCAAGGGTAACTTAGGGTTAGGGTTAGGGTTAGGGTGAGGGTTAGGGTACGGCTTAGGGTACGGGTTCGGGGAGGGGTTCGGGTAGGGCGTAGGGTATGGGTTAGGGTTAGGGTTAGGGTTAGTGTTAGGGTTAGGGGTTTAGGGTACGGGTTAGGATTAGGGTACGCGTTAGGGTTAGGGTAGGGGTTAGGGTTAGCGTACGCGATAGGGTGAGGGTAGTTATTAAACCTATCCCACTCTCTAGATACCCCTTAGCACGTAAAGGAATATTATTTGGGGGTCCAGCCATGGAGAAGAGTTTAGACACTAGGAGAAGATAAGGAACACACCCATTATCAAGAAATCACATTAGGATTCTCTTTTTAACCTGTTCCTTAAAACACTAGTGCTTAGGAAATCTATTGGAGGCAGAAGCAGTCAAGGGTAGCTTAGGGTTAGGGTTAGGGTTAGGGTGAGGGTTAGGGTACGGCTTAGGGTACGGGTTCGGGGAGGGGTTCGGGTAGGGCGTAGATTATGGGATAGGGTTAGGGTTAGGGCTAGTGTTAGGTTTAGGGATCGGTTTAGGTTACGGGGTAGGATTAGGGTGCGCGTTATGGTTAGGGTAGGGGTTAGGGTTAGGGTACGCGTTAGGGTGAGGGTAGTTATTAAACCTATCCCACTCTCTAGATACCCCTTAGCACGTAAAGGAATATTATTTGGGGGTCCAGCCGTGGAGAAGAGTTTAGACACTAGGAGAAGATAAGGAACACACCCATTATCAAGAAATCACATTAGGATTCTCTTTTTAACCTGTTCCTTAAAACATTAGTGTTTAGGAAATCTATTGGAGGCAGAAGCAGTCAAGGGTAGCTTAGGGTTAGGGTTAGGGTTAGGATACGGCTTAGGGTACGGGTTCGGGGAGGGGTTCGGGTAGGGCGTAGGGTATGAGTTAGGCTTAGGGTTAGGGTTAGGGCTCGGTTTAGGGTTCGGGTTAGGATTAGGGTACGCGTTAGGGTTAGGGTAGTTATTAAACCTATCACACTCTCTAGATACCCCTTAGCACGTAAAGGAATATTATTTGGGGGTCCAGCCATGGAGAAGAGTTTAGACACTAGGAGAAGATAAGGAACACACCCATTATCACGAAATCACATTAGGATTCTCTATTTAACCTGTTCCTTAAAACACTAGTGCTTAGGAAATCTATTGGAGGCAGAAGCAGTCAAGGGTAGCTTAGGGTTAGGGTTAGGGTTAGGGTGAGGGTTAGGGTATGGCTTAGGTTACGGGTTCGGGGAGGGGTTCGGGTAGGGCGTAGGGTATGGGTTAGGGTTAGGGTTAGGGTTAGTGTTAGGGTTAGGGCTCGGTTTAGGGTACGGGTTAGGATTAGGGTACGTGTTAGGGTTAGGGTAGGGGTTAGGGTTAGTGTACGCATTAGGGTGAGGGTAGTTATTAAACCTATCCCACTCTCTAGATACCCCTTAGCACGTAAAGGAATATTATTTGGGGGTCCAGCCATGGAGAAGAGTTTAGACACTAGGAGAAGATAAGGAACACACCCATTATCAAGAAATCACATTAGGATTCTCTTTTTAACCTGTTCCTTAAAACACTAGTGCTTAGGAAATCTATTGGAGGCAGAAGCAGTCAAGGGTAGCTTAGGGTTAGGGTTAGGGTTAGGGTGAGGGTTAGGGTACGGCTTAGGGTACGGGTTCGGGGAGGGGTTCGGGTAGGGCGTAGGTTATGGGATAGGGTTAGGGTTAGGGCTAGTGTTAGGTTTAGGGATCGGTTTAGGGTACGGGCTAGGATTAGGGTGCGCGTTAGGGTTAGGGTAGGGGTTAGGGTTAGGGTACGCGTTAGGGTGAGGGTAGTTATTAAACCTATCCCACTCTCTAGATACCCCTTAGCACGTAAAGGAATATTATTTGGGGGTCCAGCCGTGGAGAAGAGTTTAGACACTAGGAGAAGATAAGGAACACACCCATTATCAAGAAATCACATTAGGATTCTCTTTTTAACCTGTTCCTTAAAACATTAGTGTTTAGGAAATCTATTGGAGGCAGAAGCAGTCAAGGGTAGCTTAGGGTTAGGGTTAGGGTTAGGATACGGCTTAGGGTACGGGTTCGGGGAGGGGTTCGGGTAGGGCGTAGGGTATGGGTTAGGGTTAGGGTTAGGGTTACTGTTAGGGTTAGGGCTCGGTTTAGGGTACGGGTTAGGATTAGGGTACGCGTTAGGGTTAGGGTAGGGGTTAGGGTTAGGGTACGCGTTAGGGTGAGGGTAGTTATTAAACCTATCCCACTCTCTAGATACCCCTTAGCATGTAAAGGAATATTATTGGGGGTCCAGCCATGGAGAAGAGTTTAGACACGAGGAGAAGATAAGGAACACACCCATTATCAAGAAATCACATTAGGATTCTCTTTTTAACCTGTTCCTTAAAACACTAGTGCTTAGGAAATCTATTGGAGGCAGAAGCAGTCAAGGGTAGCTTAGGGTTAGGGTTAGGGTTAGGGTGAGGGTTAGGGTACGGCTTACGGTACGGGTTCGGGGAGGGGTTCGGGTAGGGCGTAGGGTATGGGTTAGGGTTAGGGTTAGGGTTAGTGTTAGTGTTAGGGATTTAGGGTATGGGTTAGGATTAGGGTACGTGTTAGGGTTAGGGTAGGGATTAGGGTTAGGGTACGCGATAGGGTGAGGGTAGTTATTAAACCTATCCCACTCTCTAGATACCCCTTAGCACGTAAAGGAATATTATTTGGGGGTCCAGCCATGGAGAAGAGTTTAGACACTAGGAGAAGATAAGGAACACACCCATTATCAAGAAATCACATTAGGATTCTCTTTTTAACCTGTTCCTTAAAACACTAGTGCTTAGGAAGTCTATTGGAGGCAGAAGCAGTCAAGGGTAGCTTAGGGTTAGGGTTAGGGTTAGGGTGAGGGTTAGGGTACGGCTTAGGGTACGGGTTCGGGGAGGGGTTCGGGTAGGGCGTAGGTTATGGGATAGGGTTAGGGTTAGGGCTAGTGTTAGGTTTAGGGCCCGGTTTAGGGTACGGGCTAGGATTAGGGTGCGCGTTAGGGTTAGGGTAGGGGTTAGGGTTAGGGTACGCGTTAGGGTGAGGGTAGTTATTAAACCTATCCCACTCTCTAGATACCCCTTAGCACGTAAAGGAATATTATTTGGGGGTACAGCCATGGAGAAGAGTTTAGACACTAGGAGAAGATAAGGAACACACCCATTATCAAGAAATCACATTAGGATTCTCTTTTTAACCTGTTCCTTAAAACATTAGTGCTTAGGAAATCTATTGGAGGCAGAAGCAGTCAAGGGTAGCTTAGGGTTAGGGTTAGGGTTAGGATACGTCTTAGGGTACGGGTTCGGGGAGGGGTTAGGGTAGGGCGTAGGGTATGGGTTAGGGTTAGGGTTAGGGTTACGGCTCGGTTTAGGGTTCGGGTTAGGATTAGGGTACGCGTTAGGGTTAGGGTAGGGGTTAGGGTTAGGGTACGCGATAGGGTGAGGTTAGTTATTAAACCTATCCCACTCTCTAGATACCCCTTAGCACGTAAAGGAATATTAATTGGGGGTCCAGCCATGGAGAAGAGTTTAGACACGAGGAGAAGATAAGGAACACACCCATTATCAAGAAATCACATTAGGATTCTCCTTTTAACCTGTTCCTTAAAACACTAGTGCTTAGGAAATCTATTGGAGGCAGAAGCCGTCAAGGGTAGCTTAGGCTTAGGGTTAGGATTAGGGTGAGGGGTAGGGTACGGCTTAGGGTACAGGTTCAGGGAGGGGTTCGGGTAGGGCGTAGGGTATGGGTTAGGGTTAGGGTTAGGGTTAGTGTTAGGGTTAGGGCTCGGTTTAGGGTACGGGTTAGGATTAGGGTACGCGTTAGGGTTAGGGTAGGTGTTAGGGTTAGTGTACGCGTTAGGGTGAGGGTAGTTATTAAACCTATCCCACTCTCTAGATACCCCTTAGCACGTAAAGGAATATTATTTGGGGGTCCAGCCATGGAGAAGAGTTTAGACACGAGGAGAAGATAAGGAACACACCCATTATCAAGAAATCACATTAGGATTCTCTTTTTAACCTGTTCCTTAAAACAGTAGTGCTTAGGAAATCTATTGGAGGCAGAAGCAGTCAAGGGTAGCTTAGGGTTAGGGTTAGGGTTAGGGTGAGGGTTAGGGTACGGCTTAGGGTCCGGGTTCGGGGAGGGGTTCGTGTAGGGCATAGGGTATGTGTTAGGGTTAGGGTTAGGGTTAGTGTTAGGGTTAGGGCTCGGTTTAGTGTACGGGTTAGGATTAGGGTACGCGTTAGGGTTAGGGTAGGGGTTAGGGTTAGTGTACGCATTAGGGTGAGGGTAGTTATTAAACCTATCCCACTCTCTAGATACCCCTTAGCACGTAAAGGAATATTATTTGGGGGTCCAGCCATGGAGAAGAGTTTAGACACTAGGAGAAGATAAGGAACACACCCATTATCACGAAATCACATTAGCATTCTCTTTTTAACCTGTTCCTTAAAACACTAGTGCTTAGGAAATCTATTGGAGGCAGAAGCAGTCAATGGTAGCTTAGGGTTAGGGTTAGGGTTAGGGTGAGGGTTAGGGTACGGCTTATGGTACGGGTTCGGGGAGGGGTTCGGGTAGGGCGTAGGGTATGGGTTAGGGTTAGGGTTAGGGTTACTGTTAGGGTTAGGGGTTTAGGGTACGGGTTAGGATTAGGGTACGCGTTAGGGTTAGGGTAGGGGTTAGGGTTAGCGTACGCGATAGGGTGAGGGTAGTTATTAAACCTATCCCACTCTCTAGATACCCCTTAGCACGTAAAGGAATATTATTTGGGGGTCCAGCCATGGAGAAGAGTTTAGACACTAGGAGAAGATAAGGAACACACCCATTATCAAGAAATCACATTAGGATTCTCTTTTTAACCTGTTCCTTAAAACACTAGTGCTTAGGAAATCTATTGGAGGCAGAAGCAGTCAAGGGTAGCTTAGGGTTAGGGTTAGGGTTAGGGTGAGGGTTAGGGTACGGCTTAGGGTACGGGTTCGGGGAGGGGTTCGGGTAGGGCGTAGATTATGGGATAGGGTTAGGGTTAGGGCTAGTGTTAGGTTTAGGGATCGGTTTAGGTTACGGGGTAGGATTAGGGTGCGCGTTATGGTTAGGGTAGGGGTTAGGGTTAGGGTACGCGTTAGGGTGAGGGTAGTTATTAAACCTATCCCACTCTCTAGATACCCCTTAGCACGTAAAGGAATATTATTTGGGGGTCCAGCCGTGGAGAAGAGTTTAGACACTAGGAGAAGATAAGGAACACACCCATTATCAAGAAATCACATTAGGATTCTCTTTTTAACCTGTTCCTTAAAACATTAGTGTTTAGGAAATCTATTGGAGGCAGAAGCAGTCAAGGGTAGCTTAGGGTTAGGGTTAGGGTTAGGATACGGCTTAGGGTACGGGTTCGGGGAGGGGTTCGGGTAGGGCGTAGGGTATGAGTTAGGCTTAGGGTTAGGGTTAGGGCTCGGTTTAGGGTTCGGGTTAGGATTAGGGTACGCGTTAGGGTTAGGGTAGGGGTTAGGGTTAGGGTACGCGTTAGGGTGAGGGTAGTTATTAAACCTATCACACTCTCTAGATACCCCTTAGCACGTAAAGGAATATTATTTGGGGGTCCAGCCATGGAGAAGAGTTTAGACACTAGGAGAAGATAAGGAACACACCCATTATCACGAAATCACATTAGGATTCTCTATTTAACCTGTTCCTTAAAACACTAGTGCTTAGGAAATCTATTGGAGGCAGAAGCAGTCAAGGGTAGCTTAGGGTTAGGGTTAGGGTTAGGGTGAGGGTTAGGGTATGGCTTAGGTTACGGGTTCGGGGAGGGGTTCGGGTAGGGCGTAGGGTATGGGTTAGGGTTAGGGTGAGGGTTACTGTTAGGGTTAGGGCTCGGTTTAGGGTACGGGTTAGGATTAGTGTACGCGTTAGGGTTAGGGTAGGGGTTAGGGTTAGGGTACGCGTTAGGGTGAGGGTAGTTATTAAACCTATCCCACTCTCTAGATACCCCTTAGCATGTAAAGGAATATTATTTGGGGGTCCAGCCATGGAGAAGAGTTTAGACACGAGGAGAAGATAAGGAACACACCCATTATCAAGAAATCACATTAGGATTCTCTTTTTAACCTGTTCCTTAAAACACTAGTGCTTAGGAAATCTATTGGAGGCAGAAGCAGTCAAGGGTAGCTTAGGGTTAGGGTGAGGGTTAGGGTGAGGGTTAGGGTATGGCTTAGGGTACAGGTTCGGGGAGGGGTTCGGGTAGGGCGTAGGGTATGGGTTAGGGTTAGGGTTAGGGTTAGTGTTAGGGTTAGGGGTTTAGGGTACGGGTTAGGATTAGGGTACGTGTTAGGGTTAGGGTAGGGGTTAGGGTTAGGGTACGCGATAGGGTGAGGGTAGTTATTAAACCTATCCCACTCTCTAGATACCCCTTAGCACGTAAAGGAATATTAATTGGGGGTCCAGCCATGGAGAAGAGTTTAGACACGAGGAGAAGATAAGGAACACACCCATTATCAAGAAATCACATTAGGATTCTCCTTTTAACCAGTTCCTTAAAACACTAGTGCTTAGGAAATCTATTGGAGGCAGAAGCCGTCAAGGGTAGCTTAGGGTTAGGGTTAGGGTTAGGGTGAGGGTTAGGGTACGGCTTAGGGTACGGGTTCGGGGAGGGGTTCGGGTAGGGCGTAGGGTATGGGTTAGGGTTAGGGTTAGGGTTAGTGTTAGGGTTAGGGCTCGGTTTAGGGTACGGGTTAGGATTAGGGTACGTGTTAGGGTTAGGGTAGGGGTTAGGGTTAGTGTACGCATTAGGGTGAGGGTAGTTATTAAACCTATCCCACTCTCTAGATACCCCTTAGCACGTAAAGGAATATTATTTGGGGGTCCAGCCATGGAGAAGAGTTTAGACACTAGGAGAAGATAAGGAACACACCCATTATCAAGAAATCACATTAGGATTCTCTTTTTAACCTGTTCCTTAAAACACTAGTGCTTAGGAAATCTATTGGAGGCAGAAGCAGTCAAGGGTAGCTTAGGGTTAGGGTTAGGGTTAGGGTGAGGGTTAGGGTACGGCTTAGGGTACGGGTTCGGGGAGGGGTTCGGGTAGGGCGTAGGTTATGGGATAGGGTTAGGGTTAGGGCTAGTGTTAGGTTTAGGGATCGGTTTAGGGTACGGGCTAGGATTAGGGTGCGCGTTAGGGTTAGGGTAGGGGTTAGGGTTAGGGTACGCGTAAGGGTGAGGGTAGTTATTAAACCTATCCCACTCTCTAGATACCCCTTAGCACGTAAAGGAATATTATTTGGGGGTCCAGCCGTGGAGAAGAGTTTAGACACTAGGAGAAGATAAGGAACACACCCATTATCAAGAAATCACATTAGGATTCTCTTTTTAACCTGTTCCTTAAAACATTAGTGTTTAGGAAATCTATTGGAGGCAGAAGCAGTCAAGGGTAGCTTAGGGTTAGGGTTAGGGTTAGGATACGGCTTAGGGTACGGGTTCGGGGAGGGGTTCGGGTAGGGCGTAGGGTATGGGTTAGGGTTAGGGTTAGGGTTACTGTTAGGGTTAGGGCTCGGTTTAGGGTACGGGTTAGGATTAGGGTACGCGTTAGGGTTAGGGTAGGGGTTAGGGTTAGGGTACGCGTTAGGGTGAGGGTAGTTATTAAACCTATCCCACTCTCTAGATACCCCTTAGCATGTAAAGGAATATTATTGGGGGTCCAGCCATGGAGAAGAGTTTAGACACGAGGAGAAGATAAGGAACACACCCATTATCAAGAAATCACATTAGGATTCTCTTTTTAACCTGTTCCTTAAAACACTAGTGCTTAGGAAATCTATTGGAGGCAGAAGCAGTCAAGGGTAGCTTAGGGTTAGGGTTAGGGTTAGGGTGAGGGTTAGGGTACGGCTTACGGTACGGGTTCGGGGAGGGGTTCGGGTAGGGCGTAGGGTATGGGTTAGGGTTAGGGTTAGGGTTAGTGTTAGGGTTAGGGATTTAGGGTATGGGTTAGGATTAGGGTACGTGTTAGGGTTAGGGTAGGGGTTAGGGTTAGGGTACGCGATAGGGTGAGGGTAGTTATTAAACCTATCCCACTCTCTAGATACCCCTTAGCACGTAAAGGAATATTATTTGGGGGTCCAGCCATGGAGAAGAGTTTAGACACTAGGAGAAGATAAGGAACACACCCATTATCAAGAAATCACATTAGGATTCTCTTTTTAACCTGTTCCTTAAAACACTAGTGCTTAGGAAGTCTATTGGAGGCAGAAGCAGTCAAGGGTAGCTTAGGGTTAGGGTTAGGGTTAGGGTGAGGGTTAGGGTACGGCTTAGGGTACGGGTTCGGGGAGGGGTTCGGGTAGGGCGTAGGTTATGGGATAGGGTTAGGGTTAGGGCTAGTGTTAGGTTTAGGGCTCGGTTTAGGGTACGGGCTAGGATTAGGGTGCGCGTTAGGGTTAGGGTAGGGGTTAGGGTTAGGGTACGCGTTAGGGTGAGGGTAGTTATTAAACCTATCCCACTCTCTAGATACCCCTTAGCACGTAAAGGAATATTATTTGGGGGTCCAGCCATGGAGAAGAGTTTAGACACTAGGAGAAGATAAGGAACACACCCATTATCAAGAAATCACATTAGGATTCTCTTTTTAACCTGTTCCTTAAAACATTAGTGCTTAGGAAATCTATTGGAGGCAGAAGCAGTCAAGGGTAGCTTAGGGTTAGGGTTAGGGTTAGGATACGTCTTAGGGTACGGGTTCGGGGAGGGGTTAGGGTAGGGCGTAGGGTATGGGTTAGGGTTAGGGTTAGGGTTAGTGTTAGGGTTAGGGCTCGGTTTAGGGTACGGGTTAGGATTAGGGTACGCGTTAGGGTTAGGGTAGGTGTTAGGGTTAGTGTACGCGTTAGGGTGAGGGTAGTTATTAAACCTATCCCACTCTCTAGATACCCCTTAGCACGTAAAGGAATATTATTTGGGGGTCCAGCCATGGAGAAGAGTTTAGACACGAGGAGAAGATAAGGAACACACCCATTATCAAGAAATCACATTAGGATTCTCTTTTTAACCTGTTCCTTAAAACACTAGTGCTTAGGAAATCTATTGGAGGCAGAAGCAGTCAAGGGTAGCTTAGGGTTAGGGTTAGGGTTAGGGTGAGGGTTAGGGTACGGCTTAGGGTCCGGGTTCGGGGAGGGGTTCGGGTAGGGCATAGGGTATGTGTTAGGGTTAGGGTTAGGGTTAGTGTTAGGGTTAGGGCTCGGTTTAGTGTACGGGTTAGGATTAGGGTACGCGTTAGGGTTAGGGTAGGGGTTAGGGTTAGTGTACGCATTAGGGTGAGGGTAGTTATTAAACCTATCCCACTCTCTAGATACCCCTTAGCACGTAAAGGAATATTATTTGGGGGTCCAGCCATGGAGAAGAGTTTAGACACTAGGAGAAGATAAGGAACACACCCATTATCACGAAATCACATTAGCATTCTCTTTTTAACCTGTTCCTTAAAACACTAGTGCTTAGGAAATCTATTGGAGGCAGAAGCAGTCAATGGTAGCTTAGGGTTAGGGTTAGGGTTAGGGTGAGGGTTAGGGTACGGCTTAGGGTACGGGTTCGGGGAGGGGTTCGGGTAGGGCGTAGGGTATGGGTTAGGGTTAGGGTTAGGGTTACTGTTAGGTTTAGGGCTCGGTTTAGGGTACGGGTTAGGATTAGGGTACGCGTTAGGGTTAGGGTAGGGGTTAGGGTTAGGGTACGCGATAGGGTGAGGGTAGTTATTAAACCTATCCCACTCTCTAGATACCCCTTAGCACGTAAAGGAATATTATTTGGGGGTCCAGCCATGGAGAAGAGTTTAGACACTAGGAGAAGATAAGGAACACACCCATTATCAAGAAATCACATTAGGATTCTCTTTTTAACCTGTTCCTTAAAACACTAGTGCTTAGGAAGTCTATTGGAGGCAGAAGCAGTCAAGGGTAGCTTAGGGTTAGGGTTAGGGTTAGGGTGAGGGTTAGGGTACGGCTTACGGTACGGGTTCGGGGAGGGGTTCGGGTAGGGCGTAGGTTATGGGATAGGGTTAGGGTTAGGGCTAGTGTTAGGTTTAGGGCTCGGTTTAGGGTACGGGCTAGGATTAGGGTGCGCGTTAGGGTTAGGGTAGGGGTTAGGGTTAGGGTACGCGTTAGGGTGAGGGTAGTTATTAAACCTATCCCACTCTCTAGATACCCCTTAGCACGTAAAGGAATATTATTTGGGGGTCCAGCCATGGAGAAGAGTTTAGACACTAGGAGAAGATAAGGAACACACCCATTATCAAGAAATCACATTAGGATTCTCTTTTTAAACTGTTCCTTAAAACATTAGTGCTTAGGAAATCTATTGGAAGCAGAAGCAGTCAAGGGTAGCTTAGGGTTAGGGTTAGGGTTAGGATACGGCTTAGGGTACTGGTTCGGGGAGGGGTTAGGGTAGGGCGTAGGGTATGGGTTAGGGTTAGGGTTAGGGTTAGGGCTCGGTTTAGGGTTCGGGTTAGGATTAGGGTACGCGTTAGGGTTAGGGTAGGGGTTAGGGTTAGGGTACGCGTTAGGGTGAGGTTAGTTATTAAACCTATCACACTCTCTAGATACCCCTTAGCACGTAAAGGAATATTATTTGGGGGTCCAGCCATGGAGAAGAGTTTAGACACTAGGAGAAGATAAGGAACACACCCATTATCACGAAATCACATTAGGATTCTCTATTTAACCTGTTCCTTAAAACACTAGTGCTTAGGAAATCTATTGGAGGCAGAAGCAGTCAAGGGTAGCTTAGGGTTAGGGTTAGGGTTAGGGTGAGTGTTAGGGTATGGCTTAGGTTACGGGTTCGGGGAGGGGTTCGGGTAGGGCGTAGGGTATGGGTTAGGGTTAGGGTTAGGGTTACTGTTAGGGTTAGGGCTCGGTTTAGGGTACGGGTTAGGATTAGGGTACGAGTTAGGGTTAGGGTAGGGGTTAGGGTTAGGGTACGCGATAGGGTGAGGGTAGTTATTAAACCTATCCCACTCTCTAGATACCCCTTAGCACGTAAAGGAATATTATTTGGGGGTCCAGCCATGGAGAAGAGTTTAGACACGAGGAGAAGATAAGGAACACACCCATTATCAAGAAATCACATTAGGATTCTCTTTTTAACCTGTTCCTTAAAACACTAGTGCTTAGGAAATCTATTGGAGGCAGAAGCAGTCAAGGGTAACTTAGGGTTAGGGTTAGGGTTAGGGTGAGGGTTAGGGTACGGCTTAGGGTACGGGTTCGGGGAGGGGTTCGGGTAGGGCGTAGGGTATGGGTTAGGGTTAGGGTTAGGGTTAGTGTTAGGGTTAGGGCTCGGTTTAGGGTACGGGTTAGGATTAGGGTACGCGTTAGGGTTAGGGTAGGGGTTAGGGTTAGGGTACGCGATAGGGTGAGGTTAGTTATTAAACCTATCCCACTCTCTAGATACCCCTTAGCACGTAAAGGAATATTATTTGGGGGTCCAGCCATGGAGAAGAGTTTAGACAAGAGGAGAAGATAAGGAACACACCCATTATCACGAAATCACATTAGGATTCTCTTTTTAACCTGTTCCTTAAAACACTAGTGCTTAGGAAATCTATTGGAGGCAGAAGCAGTCAAGCGTAGCTTAGGGTTAGGGTTAGGGTTAGGGTGAGGGTTAGGGTACGGCTTAGGGTCCGGGTTCGGGGAGGGGTTCGGGTAGGGCGTAGGGTATGGGTTAGGGTTAGGGTTAGGTTTACTGTTAGGGGTAGGGCTCGGTTTAGGGTACGGGTTAGGATTAGGGTACGTGTTAGGGTTAGGGTAGGGGTTAGGGTTAGGGTACGCGTTAGGGTGAGGGTAGTTATTAAACCTATCCCACTCTCTAGATACCCCTTAGCATGTAAAGGAATATTATTTGGGGGTCCAGCCATGGAGAAGAGTTTAGACACGAGGAGAAGATAAGGAACACACCCATTATCAAGAAATCACATTAGGATTCTCTTTTTAACCTGTTCCTTAAAACACTAGTGCTTAGGAAATCTATTGGAGGCAGAAGCAGTCAAGGGTAGCTTAGGGTTAGGGTTAGGGTTAGGGTGAGGGTTAGGGTACGGCTTAGGGTCCGGGTTCGGGGAGGGGTTCGGGTAGGGCGTAGGGTATGGGTTAGGGTTAGGGTTAGGGTTAGTGTTAGGGTTAGGGCTCGGTTTAGGGTACGGGTTAGGATTAGGGTACGCGTTAGGGTTAGGGTAGGGGTTAGGGTTAGGGTACGCGATAGGGTGAGGTTAGTTATTAAACCTATCCCACTCTCTAGATACCCCTTAGCACGTAAAGGAATATTATTTGGGGGTCCAGCCATGGAGAAGAGTTTAGACAAGAGGAGAAGATAAGGAACACACCCATTATCACGAAATCACATTAGGATTCTCTTTTTAACCTGTTCCTTAAAACACTAGTGCTTAGGAAATCTATTGGAGGCAGAAGCAGTCAAGGGTAGCTTACGGTTAGGGTTAGGGTTAGGGTGAGGGGTAGGGTACGGCTTAGGGTACGGGTTCAGGGAGGGGTTCGGGTAGGGCGTAGGGTATGGGTTAGCGTTAGGGTTAGGGTTAGGGTTAGTGTTAGGGTTAGGGCTCGGTTTAGGGTATGGGTTAAGATTAGGGTATGCGTTAGGGTTAGGGTAGGGGTTAGGGTTAGGGTACGCGTTAGGGTGAGGGTAGTTATTAAACCTATCACACTCTCTAGGTACCCCTTAGCACGTAAAGGAATATTATTTGGGGGTCCAGCCATGGAGAAGAGTTTAGACACTAGGAGAAAATAAGGAACACACCCATTATCATGAAATCACATTAGCATTCTCTTTTTAACCTGTTCCTTAAAACACTAGTGCTTAGGAAATCTATTGGAGGCAGAAGCAGTCAAGGGTAGCTTAGGGTTAGGGTTAGGGTTAGGGTGAGGGTTAGGGTATGGCTTAGGGTACGGGTTCGGGGAGGGGTTCGGGTAGGGCGTAGGGTATGGGTTAGGGTTAAGGTTAGGGTTACTGTTAGGGTTAGGGCTCGGTTTAGGATACGGGTTAGGATTAGGGTACGCCTTAGTGTTAGGGTAGGGGTTAGGGTTAGGGTACGCGTTAGGGTGAGGGTAGTTATTAAACCTATCCCACTCTCTAGATACCCCTTAGCATGTAAAGGAATATTATTTGGGGGTCCAGCCATGGAGAAGAGTTTAGACACGAGGAGAAGATAAGGAACACACCCATTATCAAGAAATCACATTAGGATTCTCTTTTTAACCTGTTCCTTAAAACACTAGTGCTTAGGAAATCTATTGGAGGCAGAAGCAGTCAAGCGTAGCTTAGGGTTAGGGTTAGGGTTAGGGTGAGGGTTAGGGTACGGCTTAGGGTCCGGGTTCGGGGAGGGGTTCGGGTAGGGCGTAGGGTATGGGTTAGGGTTAGGGTTAGGGTTAGGGCTCGGTTTAGGGTTCGGGTTAGGATTAGGGTACGCGTTAGGGTTAGGGTAGGGGTTAGGGTTAGGGTACGCGATAGGGTGAGTTTAGTTATTAAACCTATCCCACTCTCTAGATACCCCTTAGCACGTAAAGGAATATTAATTGGGGGTCCAGCCATGGAGAAGAGTTTAGACACGAGGAGAAGATAAGGAACAGACCCATTATCAAGAAATCACATTAGGATTCTCTTTTTAACCTGTTCCTTAAAACACTAGTGCTTAGGAAATCTATTGGAGGCAGAAGCCTTCAAGGGTAGCTTAGGGTTAGGGTTAGGATTAGGGTGAGGGGTTAGGGTATGGCTTAGGGTACGGGTTCGGGGAGGGGTTCGGGTAGGGCGTAGGGTATGGGTTAGGGTTAGGGTTAGGGTTAGTGTTAGGGATAGGGCTCGGTTTAGGGTACGGGTTAGGATTAGGGTACGCGTTAGGGTTAGGGTAGGGGTTAGGGTTAGTGTACGCGTTAGGGTGAGGGTAGTTATTAAACCTATCCCACTCTCTATATACCCCTTAGCACGTAAAGGAATATTATTTGGGGGTCCAGCCATGGAGAAGAGTTTAGACACGAGGAGAAGATAAGGAACACACCCATTATCAAGAAATCACATTAGGATTCTCTTTTTAACCTGTTCCTTAAAACACTAGTGCTTAGGAAATCTATTGGAGGCAGAAGCAGTCAAGGGTAGCTTAGGGTTAGGGTTAGGGTTAGGGTGAGGGTTAGGGTACGGCTTAGGGTACGGGTTCGGGGAGGGGTTCGGGTAGGGCGTAGGGTATGGGTTAGGGTTAGGGTTAGGGTTAGTGTTAGGGTTAGGGCTCGGTTTAGGGTACGGGTTAGGATTAGGGTACGCGTTAGGGTTAGGGTAGGGGTTAGGGTTAGTGTACGCGTTAGGGTGAGGGTAGTTATTAAACCTATCCCACTCTCTAGATACCCCTTAGCACGTAAAGGAATATTATTTAGGGGTCCAGCCATGGAGAAGAGTTTAGACACGAGGAGAAGATAAGGAACACACCCATTATCAAGAAATCACATTAGGATTCTCTTTTTAACCTGTTCCTTAAAACACTAGTGCTTAGGAAATCTATTGGAGGCAGAAGCAGTCAAGGGTAACTTAGGGTTAGGGTTAGGGTTAGGGTGAGGGTTAGGGTACGGCTTAGGGTACGGGTTCGGGGAGGGGTTCGGGTAGGGCGTAGGGTATGGGTTAGGGTTAGGGTTAGGGTTAGTGTTAGGGTTAGGGCTCGGTTTAGGTTACGGGTTAGGATTAGGGTACGCGTTAGGGTTAGGGTAGGGGTTAGGGTTAGGGTACGCGATAGGGTGAGGTTAGTTATTAAACCTATCCCACTCTCTAGATACCCCTTAGCACGTAAAGGAATATTATTTGGGGGTCCAGCCATGGAGAAGAGTTTAGACAAGAGGAGAAGATAAGGAACACACCCATTATCACGAAATCACATTAGGATTCTCTTTTTAACCTGTTCCTTAAAACACTAGTGCTTAGCAAATCTATTGGAGGCAGAAGCAGTCAAGGGTAGCTTACGGTTAGGGTTAGGGTTAGGGTGAGGGGTAGGGTACGGCTTAGGGTACGGGTTCAGGGAGGGGTTCGGGTAGGGCGTAGGGTATGGGTTAGCGTTAGGGTTAGGGTTAGGGTTAGTGTTAGGGTTAGGGCTCGGTTTAGGGTATGGGTTAAGATTAGGGTATGCGTTAGGGTTAGGGTAGGGGTTAGGGTTAGGGTACGCGTTAGGGTGAGGGTAGTTATTAAACCTATCACACTCTCTAGATACCCCTTAGCACGTAAAGGAATATTATTTGGGGGTCCAGCCATGGAGAAGAGTTTAGACACTAGGAGAAGATAAGGAACACACCCATTATCATGAAATCACATTAGCATGCTCTTTTTAACCTGTTCCTTAAAACACTAGTGCTTAGGAAATCTATTGGAGGCAGAAGCAGTCAAGCGTAGCTTAGGGTTAGGGTTAGGGTTAGGGTGAGGGTTAGGGTACGGCTTAGGGTCCGGGTTCGGGGAGGGGTTCGGGTAGGGCGTAGGGTATGGGTTAGGGTTAGGGTTAGGGTTACTGTTAGGGTTAGGGCTCGGTTTAGGGTACGGGTTAGGATTAGGGTACGTGTTAGGGTTAGGGTAGGGGTTAGGGTTAGTGTACGCGTTAGGGTGAGGGTAGTTATTAAACCTATCCAACTCTCTAGATACCCCTTAGCATGTAAAGGAATATTATTTGGGGGTCCAGCCATGGAGAAGAGTTTAGACACGAGGAGAAGATAAGGAACACACCCATTATCAAGAAATCACATTAGGATTCTCTTTTTAACCTGTTCCTTAAAACACTAGTGCTTAGGAAATCTATTGGAGGCAGAAGCAGTCAAGGGTAGCTTAGGGTTTGGGTTAGGGTTAGGGTGAGGGTTAGGGTACGGCTTAGGGTACGGGTTCGGGGAGGGGTTCGGGTAGGGCGTAGGGTATGGGTTAGGGTTAGGGTTAGGGTTAGTGTTAGGGTTAGGGCTCGGTTTAGGGTACGGGTTAGGATTAGGGTACGCGTTAGGGTTAGGGTAGGGGTTAGGGTTAGGGTACGCGATAGGGTGAGGTTAGTTATTAAACCTATCCCACTCTCTAGATACCCCTTAGCACGTAAAGGAATATTATTTGGGGGTCCAGCCATGGAGAAGAGTTTAGACAAGAGGAGAAGATAAGGAACACACCCATTATCACGAAATCACATTAGGATTCTCTTTTTAACCTGTTCCTTAAAACACTAGTGCTTAGGAAATCTATTGGAGGCAGAAGCAGTCAAGGGTAGCTTACGGTTAGGGTTAGGGTTAGGGTGAGGGGTAGGGTACGGCTTAGGGTACGGGTTCAGGGAGGGGTTCGGGTAGGGCGTAGGGTATGGGTTAGCGTTAGAGTTAGGGTTAGGGTTAGTGTTAGGGTTAGGGCTCGGTTTAGGGTATGGGTTAAGATTCGCGTTAGGGTTAGGGTAGGGGTTAGGGTTAGGGTACGCGATAGGGTGAGGTTAGTTATTAAACCTATCCCACTCTCTAGATACCCCTTAGCACGTAAAGGAATATTATTTGGGGGTCCAGCCATGGAGAAGAGTTTAGACAAGAGGAGAAGATAAGGAACACACCCATTATCAAGAAATCACATTAGGATTCTCTTTTTAACCTGTTCCTTAAAACACTAGTGCTTAGGAAATCTATTGGAGGCAGAAGCAGTCAAGGGTAGCTTACGGTTAGGGTTAGGGTTAGGGTGAGGGGTAGGGTACGGCTTAGGGTACGGGTTCAGGGAGGGGTTCGGGTAGGGCGTAGGGTATGGGTTAGCGTTAGGGTTAGGGTTAGGGTTAGTGTTAGGGTTAGGGCTCGGTTTAGGGTATGGGTTAAGATTAGGGTATGCGTTAGGGTTAGGGTAGGGGTTAGGGTTAGGGTACGCGTTAGGGTGAGGGTAGTTATTAAACCTATCACACCCTCTAGATACCCCTTAGCACGTAAAGGAATATTATTTGGGGGTCCAGCCATGGAGAAGAGTTTAGACACTAGGAGAAGATAAGGAACACACCCATTATCATGAAATCACATTAGCATTCTCTTTTTAACCTGTTCCTTAAAACACTAGTGCTTAGGAAATCTATTGGAGGCAGAAGCAGTCAAGGGTAGCTTAGGGTTAGGGTTAGGGTTAGGGTGAGGGTTAGGGTATGGCATAGGGTACGGGTTCGGGGAGGGGTTCGGGTAGGGCGTAGGGTATGGGTTAGGGTTAGGGTTAGTGTTACTGTTAGGGTTAGGGCTCGGTTTAGGATACGGGTTAGGATTAGGGTACGCCTTAGTGTTAGGGTAGGGGTTAGGGTTAGGGTACGCGTTAGGGTGAGGGTAGTTATTAAACCTATCCCACTCTCTAGATACCCCTTAGCATGTAAAGGAATATTATTTGGGGGTCCAGCCATGGAGAAGAGTTTAGACACGAGGAGAAGATAAGGAACACACCCATTATCAAGAAATCACATTAGGATTCTCTTTTTAACCTGTTCCTTAAAACACTAGTGCTTAGGAAATCTATTGGAGGCAGAAGCAGTCAAGCGTAGCTTAGGGTTAGGGTTAGGGTTAGGGTGAGGGTTAGGGTACGGCTTAGGGACCGGGTTCGGGGAGGAGTTCGGGTAGGGCGTAGGGTATGGGTTAGGGTTAGGGTTAGGGTTAGGGCTCGGTTTAGGGTTCGGGTTAGGATTAGGGTACGCGTTAGGGTTAGGGTAGGGGTTAGGGTTAGGGTACGCGATAGGGTGAGGTTAGTTATTAAACCTATCCCACTCTCTAGATACCTCTTAGCACGTACAGGAATATTAATTGGGGGTCCAGCCATGGAGAAGAGTTTAGACACGAGGAGAAGATAAGGAACACATCCATTATCAAGAAATCACATTAGGATTCTCTTTTTAACCTGTTCCTTAAAACACTAGTGCTTAGGAAATCTATTGGAGGCAGAAGCCGTCAAGGGTAGCTTAGGGTTAGGGTTAGGATTAGGGTGAGGGGTAGGGTACGGCTTAGGGTACAGGTTCAGGGAGGGGTTCGGGTAGGGCGTAGGGTATGGGTTAGGGTTAGGGTTAGGGTTAGTGTTAGGGTTAGGGCTCGGTTTAGGGTACGGGTTAGGATTAGGGTACGCGTTAGGGTTAGGGTAGGGGTTAGGGTTAGTGTACGCGTTAGGGTGAGGGTAGTTATTAAACCTATCCCACTCTCTAGATACCCCTTAGCACGTAAAGGAATATTATTTGGGGGTCCAGCCATGGAGAAGAGTTTAGACACGAGGAGAAGATAAGGAACACACCCATTATCAAGAAATCACATTAGGATTCTCTTTTTAACCTGTTCCTTAAAACACTAGTGCTTAGGAAATCTATTGGAGGCAGAAGCAGTCAAGGGTAGCTTAGTGTTAGGGTTAGGGTTAGGGTGAGGGTTAGGGTACGGCTTAGGGTACGGGTTCGGGGAGGGGTTCGGGTAGGGCGTAGGGTATGGGTTAGGGTTAGGGTTAGGGTTAGTGTTAGGGTTAGGGCTCGGTTTAGGGTACGGGTTAGGATTAGGGTACGCGTTAGGGTTAGGGTAGGGGTTAGGGTTAGGGTACGTGATAGGGTGAGGTTAGTTATTAAACCTATCCCACTCTCTAGATACCCCTCAGTACGTAAAGGAATATTATTTGGGGGTCCAGCCATGGAGAAGAGTTTAGACACGAGGAGAAGATAAGGAACACACCCATTATCAAGAAATCACATTAGGATTCTCTTTTTAACCTGTTCCTTAAAACACTAGTGCTTAGGAAATCTATTGGAGGCAGAAGCAGTCAAGGGTAGCTTAGGGTTAGGGTTAGGGTTAGGGTGAGGGTTAGGGTGCTGCTTAGGGTCCGAGTTCGGGGAGGGGTTCGGTTAGGGCGTAGGGTATGTGTTAGGGTTAGGGTTAGGGCTAGTGTTAGGGTTAGGGCTCGGTTTAGTGTACGGGTTAGGATTAGGGTACGCGTTAGGGTTAGGGTAGGGGTTAGGGTTAGTGTACGCATTAGGGTGAGGGTAGTTATTAAACCTATCCCACTCTCTAGATACCCGTTAGCACGTAAAGGAATATTATTTGGGGGTCCAGCCATGGAGAAGAGTTTAGACACTAGGAGAAGATAAGGAACACACCCATTATCAAGAAATCACATTAGGATTCTCTTTTTAACCTGTTCCTTAAAACACTAGTGCTTAGGAAATCTATTTGAGGCAGAAGCAGTCAAGGGTAGCTTACGGTTAGGGTTAGGGTTAGGGTGAGGGGTAGGGTACGGCTTAGGGTACGGGTTCAGGGAGGGGTTCGGGTAGGGCGTAGGGTATGGGTTAGCGTTAGGGTTAGGGTTAGGGTTAGTGTTAGGGTTAGGGCTCGGTTTAGGGTATGGGTTAAGGTTAGGGTATGCGTTAGGGTTAGGGTAGGGGTTAGGGTTAGGGTACGCGTTAGGGTGAGGGTAGTTATTAAACCTATCCCACTCTCTAGATACCCCTTAGCATGTAAAGGAATATTATTTGGGGGTCCAGCCATGGAGAAGAGTTTAGACACGAGTAGAAGATAAGGAACACACCCATTATCAAGAAATCACATTAGGATTCTCTTTTTAACCTGTTCCCTAAAACACTAGTGCTTAGGAAATCTATTGGAGGCAGAAGCAGTCAAGGGTAGCTTAGGGTTAGGGTTAGGGTTAGGGTGAGAGTTAGGGTACGGCTTAGGGTACGGTTTCGGGGAGGGGTTCGGGTAGGGCGTAGGTTATGGGTTAGGGTTAGGGTTAGGGCTAGTGTTAGGTTTAGGGCTCGGTTTAGGGTACGGGTTAGGAATACGGTACGCGTTAGGGTTAGGGTAGGGGTTAGGGTTAGGGTACGCGTTAGGGTGAGGGTAGTTATTAAAACTATCCCACTCTCTAGATACCCCTTAGCAAGTAAAGGAATATTATTTGGGGGTCCAGCCATGGAGAAGAGTTTAGACACGAGGAGAAGATAAGGAACACACCCATTATCAAGAAATCACATTAGGATTCTCTTTTTAACCTGTTCCTTAAAACACTAGTGCTTAGGAAATCTATTGGAGGCAGAAGCCGTCAAGGGTAGCTTAGGGTTATGGTTAGGGTTAGGGTGAGGGGTAGGGTACGGCTTAGGGTACGGGTTCAGGGAGGGGTTCGGGTAGGGCGTAGGGTATGGGTTAGGGTTAGGGTTAGGGTTAGTGTTAGGGTTAGGGCTCGGTTTAGGGTACGGGTTAGGATTAGGGTACGCGTTAGGGTTAGGGTAGGGGTTAGGGTTAGGGTACGCGTTAGGGTGAGGGTAGTTATTAAAACTATCCCACTCTCTAGATACCCCTTAGCATGTAAAGGAATATTATTTGGGGGTCCAGCCATGGAGAAGAGTTTAGACACGAGGAGAAGATAAGGAACACACCCATTATCAAGAAATCACATTAGGATTCTCTTTTTAACCTGTTCCTTAAAACACTAGTGCTTAGGAAATCTATTGGAGGCAGAAGCAGTCAAGGGTAGCTTAGGGTTAGGGTTAGGGTTAGGGTGAGGGTTAGGGTATGGCTTAGGGTACGGGTTCGGGGAGGGTTTCGGGTAGGGCGTAGGGTATGGTTAGGGTTAGGGTTAGGGTTACTGTTAGGGTTAGGGCTCGGTTTAGGGTACGGGTTAGATTTAGGTACGCGTTAGGGTTAGGGTAGGGGTTAGGGTTAGGGTACGCGTTAGGGTGAGGGTAGTTATTAAAACTATCCCACTCTCTAGATAACCCTTAGCATGTAAAGGAATATTATTTGGGGGTCCAGCCATGGAGAAGAGTTTAGACACGAGGAGAAGATAAGGAACACACCCAATTATCAAGAAATCACATTAGGATTCTCTTTTTAACCTGTTCCTTAAAACACTAGTGCTTAGGAAATCTATTGGAGGCAGAAGCAGTCAAGCGTAGCTTAGTGTTAGGGTTAGGGTTAGGGTGAGGGTTAGGGTACGGCTTAGGGTCCGGGTTCGGGGAGGGGTTCGGGTAGGGCGTAGGGTATGGGTTAGGGTTAGGGTTAGGTTTACTGTTAGGGTTAGGGCTCGGTTTAGGGTACGGGTTAGGATTAGGGTACGTGTTAGGGTTAGGGTAGGGGTTAGGGTTAGGGTACGCGATAGGGTGAGGGTAGTTATTAAACCTATCCCACTCTCTAGATACCCCTTAGCACGTAAAGGAATATTATTTGGGGGTCCAGCCATGGAGAAGAGTTTAGACACGAGGAGAAGATAAGGAACACACCCATTATCAAGAAATCACATTAGGATTCTCTTTTTAACCTGTTCCTTAAAACACTAGTGCTTAGGAAATCTATTGGAGGCAGAAGCAGTCAAGGGTAGCTTAGGGTTAGGGTTAGGGTTAGGGTGAGGGTTAGGGTACGGCTTAGGGTACGGGTTCGGGGAGGGGTTCGGGTAGGGCGTAGGGTATGGGTTAGGGTTAGGGTTAGGGTTAGTGTTAGGGTTAGGGCTCGGTTTAGGGTACGGGTTAGGATTAGGGTACGCGTTAGGGTTAGGGTAGGGGTTAGGGTTAGGGTACGTGATAGGGTGAGGTTAGTTATTAAACCTATCCCACTCTCTAGATACCCCTCAGTACGTAAAGGAATATTATTTGGGGGTCCAGCCATGGAGAAGAGTTTAGACACGAGGAGAAGATAAGGAACACACCCATTATCAAGAAATCACATTAGGATTCTCTTTTTAACCTGTTCCTTAAAACACTAGTGCTTAGGAAATCTATTGGAGGCAGAAGCAGTCAAGGGTAGCTTAGGGTTAGGGTTAGGGTTAGGGTGAGGGTTAGGGTGCGGCTTAGGGTCCGGGTTCGGGAGGGGTTCGGTTAGGGCGTAGGGTATGTGTTAGGGTTAGGGTTAGGGCTAGTGTTAGGGTTAGGGCTCGGTTTAGTGTACCGGTTAGGATTAGGGTACGCGTTAGGGTTAGGGTAGGGGTTAGGGTTAGTGTACGCATTAGGGTGAGGGTAGTTATTAAACCTATCCCACTCTCTAGATACCCGTTAGCACGTAAAGGAATATTATTTGGGGTCCAGCCATGGAGAAGAGTTTAGACACTAGGAGAAGATAAGGAACACACCCATTATCAAGAAATCACATTAGGATTCTCTTTTTAACCTGTTCCTTAAAACACTAGTGCTTAGGAAATCTATTGGAGGCAGAAGCAGTCAAGGGTAGCTTACGGTTAGGGTTAGGGTTAGGGTGAGGGGTAGGGTACGGCTTAGGGTACGGGTTCAGGGAGGGGTTCGGGTAGGGCGTAGGGTATGGGTTAGCGTTAGGGTTAGGTTTAGGGTTAGTGTTTAGGGTTAGGGCTCGGTTTAGGGTATGGGTTAAGGTTAGGGTGCGCGTTAGGGTTAGGGTAGGGGTTAGGGTTAGGGTACGCGATAGGGTGAGGGTAGTTATTAAACCTATCCCACTCTCTAGATACCCCTTAGCACGTAAAGGATATTATTTGGGGGTCCAGCATGGAGAAGAGTTTAGACACGAGGAGAAGATAAGAACACACCCATTATCAAGAAATCACATTAGGATTCTCTTTTTAACCTGTTCCTTAAAACATTAGTGCTTAGGAAATCTATTGGAGGCAGAAGCCGTCAAGTTTAGCTTAGGGTTAGGGTGAGGGTTAGGGTACGGCTTAGGGTACGGGTTCGGGGAGGGGTTCGGGTAGGGCGTAGGGTATGGGTTAGGGTTAGGGTTAGGGTTAGTGTTACGGTTAGGGCGCGGTTTAGGGTACGGGTTAGGATTAGGGTACGCGTTAGGGTTAGGGTAGGGGTTAGGGTTAGGGTACGCGTTAGGGTGAGGGTAGTTATTAAAACTATCCCACTCTCTAGATACCCCTTAGCATGTAAAGGAATATTATTTGGGGGTCCAGCCATGGAGAAGAGTTTAGACACTAGGAGAAGATAAGGAACACACCCATTATCACGAAATCACATTAGGATTCTCTTTTTAACCTGTTCCTTAAAACACTAGTGCTTAGGAAATCTATTGGAGGCAGAAGCAGTCAAGGGTAGCTTAGGGTTAGGGTTAGGGTTAGGGTGAGGGTTAGGGTATGGCTTAGGGTACGGGTTCGGGGAGGGGTTCGGGTAGGGCGTAGGGTATGGGTTAGGGTTAGGGTTAGGGTTAGTGTTAGGGTTAGGGCTCGGTTTAGGGTACGGGTTAGGATTAGGGTACGCGTTAGGGTTAGGGTAGGGGTTAGGGTTAGGGTACGCGTTAGGGTGAGGGTAGTTATTAAACCTATCCCACTCTCTAGATACCCCTTAGCACGTAAAGGAACATTATTTGGGGGTCCAGCCATGGAGAAGAGTTTAGACATGAGGAGAAGATAAGGAACACACCCATTATCAAGAAATCACATTAGGATTCTCTTTTTAACCTGTTCCTTAAAACATTAGTGCTTAGGAAATGTATTGGAGGCAGAAGCAGTGAAGGGTAGCTTAGGGTTAGGGTTAGGGTTAGGGTTAGGGTGAGGGTTAGGGTATGGCTTAGGTTACGGGTTCGGGGAGGGGTTCGGGTAGGGCGTAGGGTATGGGTTAGGGTTAGGTTTAGGGTTAGTGTTAGGGTTAGGGCTCGGTTTAGGGTACGGGTTAGGATTAGGGTACGCGTTAGGGTTAGGGTAGGGGTTAGGGTTAGGGTACGCGTTAGGGTGAGGGTAGTTATTAAACCTATCCCACTCTCTAGATACCCCTTAGCACGTAAAGGAATATTATTTGGGGGTCCAGCCATGGAGAAGAGTTTAGACACGAGGAGAAGATAAGGAACACACCCATTATCAAGAAATCACATTAGGATTCTCTTTTTAACCTGTTCCTTAAAACATTAGTGCTTAGGAAATGTATTGGAGGCAGAAGCAGTCAAGGGTAGCTTAGGGTTAGGGTTAGGGTTAGGGTGAGGGTTAGGGTATGGCTTAGGGTACGGGTTCGGGGAGGGGTTCGGGTAGGGCGTAGGGTATGGGTTAGGGTTAGGGTTAGGGTTAGTGTTAGGGTTAGGGCTCGGTTTAGGGTACGGGTTACGATTAGGGTACGCGTTAGGGTTAGGGTAGGGGTTAGGGTTAGGGTACGCGTTAGGGTGAGGGTAGTTATTAAACCTATCCCACTCTCTAGATACCCCTTAGCACGTAAAGGAATATTATTTGGGGGTCCAGCCATGGAGAAGAGTTTAGACACGAGGAGAAGATAAGGAACACACCCATTATCAAGAAATCACATTAGGATTCTCTTTTTAACCTGTTCCTTAAAATATTAGTGCTTAAGAAATGTATTGGAGGCAGAAGCAGTCAAGGGTAGCTTAGGGTTATGTTTAGGGTTAGGGTGAGGGTTAGGGTATGGCTTAGGGTACGGGTTCGGGGAGGGTTTCGGGTAGGGCGTAGGGTATGGGTTAGGGTTAGGGTTAGGGTTACTGTTAGGGTTAGGGCTCGGTTTAGGGTACGGGTTAGGAATACGGTACGCGTTAGGGTTAGGGTAGGGGTTAGGGTTAGGGTACGCGTTAGGGTGAGGGTAGTTATTAAAACTATCCCACTCTCTAGATACCCCTTAGCAAGTAAAGGAATATTATTTGGGGGTCCAGCCATGGAGAAGAGTTTAGACACGAGGAGAAGATAAGGAACACACCCATTATCAAGAAATCACATTAGGATTCTCTTTTTAACCTGTTCCTTAAAACACTAGTGCTTAGGATATCTATTGGAGGCAGAAGCCGTCAAGGGTAGCTTAGGGTTAGGGTTAGGGTTAGGGTGAGGGTTAGGGTACGGCTTAGGGTACGGGTTCGGGGAGGGGTTCGGGTAGGGCGTAGGGTATGGGTTAGGGTTAGGGTTAGGGTTAGTGTTAGGGTTAGGGCTCGGTTTAGGGTACGGGTTAGGATTAGGGTACGCGTTAGGGTTAGGGTAGGGGTTAGGGTTAGGGTACGCGATAGGGTGAGGGTAGTTATTAAACCTATCCCACTCTCTAGATAGCCCTTAGCACGTAAAGGAATATTATTTGGGGGTCCAGCCATGGAGAAGAGTTTAGACACTAGGAGAAGATAAGGAACACACCCATTATCACGAAATCACATTAGGATTCTCTTTTTAACCTGTTCCTTAAAACACTAGTGCTTATGAAGTCTATTGAAGGCAGAAGCAGTCAAGGGTAGCTTAGGGTTAGGCTTAGGGTTAGGGTGAGAGTTAGGGAACGGCTTAGGGTACGGGTTCGGGGAGGGGTTCGGGTAGGGCGTAGGTTATGGGTTAGGGTTAGGGTTAGGGCTAGTGTTAGGTTTAGGGCTCGGTTTAGGGTACGGGTTAGGATTAGGGTGCGCGTTAGGGTTAGGGTAGGGGTTAGGGTTAGTGTACGCATTAGCGTGAGGGTAGTTATTAAACCTATCCCACTCTCTAGATACCCCTTAGCACGTAAAGGAATATTATTTGGGGGTCCAGCCATGGAGAAGAATTTAGACACTAGGAGAAGATAAGGAACACACCCATTATCAAGAAATCACTTTAGGATTCTCTTTTTAACCTGTTCCTTAAAACACTAGTGCTTAGGAAATCTATTGGAGGCAGAAGCCGTCAAGGGTAGCTTAGGGTTAGGGTTAGGGTTAGGGTGAGGGGTAGGGTACGGCTTAGGTTACGGGTTCAGGGAGGGGTTCGGGTAGGGCGTAGGGTATGGTTTAGCGTTAGGGATAGGGTTAGTGTTAGGGTTAGGGCTCGGTTTAGGGTACGGGTTAGGATTAGGGTACGCGTTAGGGTTAGGGTAGGGGTTAGGGTTAGGGTACGCGATAGAGTGAGGTTAGTTATTAAACCTATCCCACTCTCTAGATATCCCTTAGCACGTAAAGGAATATGATTTGGGGTTCTAGCCATGGAGAAGAGTTTAGACACTAGGAGAAGATTAGGAACACACCCATTATCAAGAAATCACATTAGGATTCTCTTTTTAACCTGTTCCTTAAAACACTAGTGCTTAGGAAATCTATTGGAGGCAGAAGCAGTCAAGGGTAGCTTAGGGTTAGGGTTAGGGTTAGATTGAGGGTTAGGGTACGGCTTAGGGTACGGGTTCGGGGAGGGGTTCGGGTAGGGAGTAGGGTATGGGTTAGGGTTAGGGTTAGGGCTAGTGTTAGGGTTAGGGCTCGGTTTAGGGTACGGGTTAGGATTAGGGTACGCGTTAGGGTTAGGGTAGGGGTTAGGGTTAGAGTACGCGTTAGGGTGAGGTTAGTTATTAAACCTATCCCACTCTCTAGATACCCCTTAGCACGTAAAGGAATATTATTTGGGTGTCCAGCCATGGAGAAGAGTTTAGACACTAGGAGAAGATAAGGAACACACCCATTATCAAGAAATCACATTAGGATTCTCTTTTTAACCTGTTCCTTAAAACACTAGTGCTTAGGAAATCTATTGGAGGCAGAAGCCGTCAAGGGTAGCTTAGGGTTAGGATTAGGGTTAGGGTGAGGGGTAGGGTACGGCTTAGGGTACGGGTTCAGGGAGGGGTTCGGGTAGGGCGTAGGGTATGGGTTAGTGTTAGGGTTAGGGTTAGTGTTAGGGTTAGGGCTCGGTTTAGGGTACGGGTTAGGATTAGGGTACGTGTTAGGGTTAGGGTAGGGGTTAGGGTTAAGGTACGCGTTAGGGTGAGGGTAGTTATTAAACCTATCCCACTCTCTAGATACCCCTTAACACGTAAAGGAATATTATTTGGGAGTCCAGCCATGGAGAAGAGTTTAGACACTAGGAGAAAATAAGGAACACACCCATTATCACGATATCACATTAGGATTCTGTTTTTAACCTGTTCCTTAAAACACTAGTGCTTAGGAAATCTATTGGAGGCAGAAGCAGTCAAGGGTAGATTAGGGTTAGGGTTAGGGTTAGGGTGAGGGTTAGGGTACGGCTTAGGGTACGGGTTCGGGGAAGGGTTCGGGTAGGGCCTAGTGTATGCGTTAGGGTTAGGGATAGGGTTAGTGTTAGGGTTAGGGTTCGGTTGAGGATACGGGATAGGATTAGGGTACGCGTTAGGGTTAGGGTAGGGGTTAGGGTCAGGGTACGCGTTAGGGTGAGGGTAGTTATTAAACCTATCCCACTCTCTAGATACCCCTTAGCACGTAAAGGAATATTATTTGGGGGTCCAGCCATGGAGAAGAGTTTAGACACTAGGAGAAGATAAGGAACACACCCATTATCAAGAAATCACATTAGGATTCTCTTTTTAACCTGTTCCTTAAAACACTAGTGCTTAGGAAATCTATTGGAGGCAGAAGCAGTCAAGGGTAGCTTAGGGTTAGGGTTAGGGTTAGATTGAGGGTTAGGGTACGGCTTAGGGTACGGGTTCGGGGAGGGGTTCAGGTAGGGCGTAGGGTATGGGTTAGGGTTAGGGTTAGGGTTAGTGTTACGGTTAGGGCGCGGTTTAGGGTACGGGTTAGGATTAGGGTACGCGTTAGGGTTAGGGTAGGGGTTAGGGTTAGGGTACGCGTTAGGGTGAGGGTAGTTATTAAACCTATCCCACTCTCTAGATACCCTTTAGCACGTAAAGGAATATTATTTGGGGGTCCAGCCATGGAGAAGAATTTAGACACGAGGAGAAGATAAGGAACACACCCATTATCAAGAAATCACATTAGGATTCTCTTTTTAACCTGTTCCTTAAAACATTAGTGCTTAGGAAATGTATTGGAGGCAGAAGCAGTCAAGGGTAGCTTAGGGTTAGGGTTAGGGTTAGGGTGAGGGTTAGGGTATGGCTTAGGGTACGGGTTCGGGGAGGGGTTCGGGTAGGGCGTAGGGTATGGGTTAGGGTTAGGGTTAGGGTTACTGTTAGGGTTAGGGCTCGGTTTAGGGTACGGGTTACGATTAGGGTACGCGTTAGGGTTAGGGTAGGGGTTAGGGTTAGGGTACGCGTTAGGGTGAGGGTAGTTATTAAACCTATCCCACTCTCTAGATACCCCTTAGCACGTAAAGGAATATTATTTGGGGGTCCAGCCATGGAGAAGAGTTTAGACACGAGGAGAAGATAAGGAACACACCCATTATCAAGAAATCACATTAGGATTCTCTTTTGAACCTGTTCCTTAAAATATTAGTGCTTAAGAAATGTATTGGAGGCAGAAGCAGTCAAGGGTAGCTTAGGGTTATGTTTAGGGTTAGGGTGAGGGTTAGGGTATGGCTTAGGGTACGGGTTCGGGGAGGGTTTCGGGTAGGGCGTAGGGTATGGGTTAGGGTTAGGGTTAGGGTTACTGTTAGGGTTAGGGCTCGGTTTAGGGTACGGGTTAGGAATACGGTACGCGTTAGGGTTAGGGTAGGGGTTAGGGTTAGGGTACGCGTTAGGGTGAGGGTAGTTATTAAAACTATCCCACTCTCTAGATACCCCTTAGCAAGTAAAGGAATATTATTTGGGGGTCCAGCCATGGAGAAGAGTTTAGACACGAGGAGAAGATAAGGAACACACCCATTATCAAGAAATCACATTAGGATTCTCTTTTTAACCTGTTCCTTAAAACACTAGTGCTTAGGATATCTATTGGAGGCAGAAGCAGTCAAGGGTAGCTTAGGGTTAGGGTTAGGGTTAGGGTGAGGGTTAGGGTACGGCTTAGGGTACGGGTTCGGGGAGGGGTTCGGGTAGGGCGTAGGGTATGGGTTAGGGTTAGGGTTAGGGTTAGTGTTAGGGTTAGGGCTCGGTTTAGGGTACGGGTTAGGATTAGGGTACGCGTTAGGGTTAGGGTAGGGGTTAGGGTTAGGGTACGCGATAGGGTGAGGGTAGTTATTAAACCTATCCCACTCTCTAGATACCCCTTAGCACGTAAAGGAATATTATTTGGGGGTCCAGCCATCGAGAAGAGTTTAGACACTAGGAGAAGATAAGGAACACACCCATTATCACGAAATCACATTAGGATTCTCTTTTTAACCTGTTCCTTAAAACACTAGTGCTTATGAAGTCTATTGAAGGCAGAAGCAGTCAAGGGTAGCTTAGGGTTAGGCTTAGGGTTAGGGTGAGAGTTAGGGAACGGCTTAGGGTACGGGTTCGGGGAGGGGTTCGGGTAGGGCGTAGGGTATGGTTTAGCGTTAGGGATAGGGTTAGTGTTAGGGTTAGGGCTCGGTTTAGGGTACGGGTTAGGATTAGGGTACGCGTTAGGGTTAGGGTAGGGGTTAGGGTTAGGGTACGCGATAGAGTGAGGTTAGTTATTAAACCTATCCCACTCTCTAGATATCCCTTAGCACGTAAAGGAATATGATTTGGGGTTCTAGCCATGGAGAAGAGTTTAGACACGAGGAGAAGATTAGGAACACACCCATTATCAAGAAATCACATTAGGATTCTCTTTTTAACCTGTTCCTTAAAACACTAGTGCTTAGGAAATCTATTGGAGGCAGAAGCAGTCAAGGGTAGCTTAGGGTTAGGGTTAGGGTTAGATTGAGGGTTAGGGTACGGCTTAGGGTACGGGTTCGGGGAGGGGTTCGGGTAGGGAGTAGGGTATAGGTTAGGGTTAGGGTTAGTGTTAGGGTTAGGGCTCGGTTTAGGGTACGGGTTACGATTAGGGTACGCGTTAGGGTTAGGGTAGGGGTTAGGGTTAGGGTACGCGTTAGGGTGAGGGTAGTTATTAAACCTATCCCACTCTCTAGATACCCCTTAGCACGTAAAGGAATATTATTTGGGGGTCCAGCCATGGAGAAGAGTTTAGACACGAGGAGAAGATAAGGAACACACCCATTATCAAGAAATCACATTAGGATTCTCTTTTGAACCTGTTCCTTAAAATATTAGTGCTTAAGAAATGTATTGGAGGCAGAAGCAGTCAAGGGTAGCTTAGGGTTATGTTTAGGGTTAGGGTGAGGGTTAGGGTACGGCTTAGGGTACGGGTTCGGGGAGGGTTTCGGGTAGGGCGTAGGGTATGGGTTAGGGTTAGGGTTAGGGTTAGTGTTAGGGTTAGGGCTCGGTTTAGGGTACGGGTTAGGAATACGGTACGCGTTAGGGTTAGGGTAGGGGTTAGGGTTAGGGTACGCGTTAGGGTGAGGGTAGTTATTAAAACTATCCCACTCTCTAGATACCCCTTAGCAAGTAAAGGAATATTATTTGGGGGTCCAGCCATGGAGAAGAGTTTAGACACGAGGAGAAGATAAGGAACACACCCATTATCAAGAAATCACATTAGGATTCTCTTTTTAACCTGTTCCTTAAAACACTAGTGCTTAGGATATCTATTGGAGGCAGAAGCAGTCAAGGGTAGCTTAGGGTTAGGGTTAGGGTTAGGGTGAGGGTTAGGGTACGGCTTAGGGTACGGGTTCGGGGAGGGGTTCGGGTAGGGCGTAGGGTATGGGTTAGGGTTAGGGTTAGGGTTAGTGTTAGGGTTAGGGCTCGGTTTAGGGTACGGGTTAGGATTAGGGTACGCGTTAGGGTTAGGGTAGGGGTTAGGGTTAGGGTACGCGATAGGGTGAGGGTAGTTATTAAACCTATCCCACTCTCTAGATACCCCTTAGCACGTAAAGGAATATTATTTGGGGGTCCAGCCATCGAGAAGAGTTTAGACACTAGGAGAAGATAAGGAACACACCCATTATCACAAAATCACATTAGGATTCTCTTTTTAACCTGTTCCTTAAAACACTAGTGCTTATGAAGTCTATTGAAGGCAGAAGCAGTCAAGGGTAGCTTAGGGTTAGGCTTAGGGTTAGGGTGAGAGTTAGGGAACGGCTTAGGGTACGGGTTCGGGGAGGGGTTCGGGTAGGGCGTAGGGTATGGTTTAGCGTTAGGGATAGGGTTAGTGTTAGGGTTAGGGCTCGGTTTAGGGTACGGGTTAGGATTAGGGTACGCGTTAGGGTTAGGGTAGGGGTTAGGGTTAGGGTACGCGATAGAGTGAGGTTAGTTATTAAACCTATTCCACTCTCTAGATATCCCTTAGCACGTAAAGGAATATGATTTGGGGTTCTAGCCATGGAGAAGAGTTTAGACACTAGGAGAAGATTAGGAACACACCCATTATCAAGAAATCACATTAGGATTCTCTTTTTAACCTGTTCCTTAAAACACTAGTGCTTAGGAAATCTATTGGAGGCAGAAGCAGTCAAGGGTAGCTTAGGGTTAGGGTTAGGGTTAGATTGAGGGTTAGGGTACGGCTTAGGGTACGGGTTCGGGGAGGGGTTCGGGTAGGGAGTAGGGTATAGGTTAGGGTTAGGGTTAGGGCTAGTGTTAGGGTTAGGGCTCGGTTTAGGGTACGGGTTAGGATTAGGGTACGCGTTAGGGTTAGGGTAGGGGTTAGGGTTAGAGTACGCGTTAGGGTGAGGTTAGTTATTAAACCTATCCCACTCTCTAGATACCCCTTAGCACGTAAAGGAATATTATTTGGGTGTCCAGCCATGGAGAAGAGTTTAGACACTAGGAGAAGATAAGGAACACACCCATTATCAAGAAATCACATTAGGATTCTCTTTTTAACCTGTTCCTTAAAACACTAGTGCTTAGGAAATCTATTGGAGGCAGAAGCCGTCAAGGGTAGCTTAGGGTTAGGATTAGGGTTAGGGTGAGGGGTAGGGTACGGCTTAGGGTACGGGTTCGGGGAGGGGTTCGGGTAGGGCGTAGGGTATGGGTTAGGGTTAGGGTTAGGGTTAGTGTTAGGGTTAGGGCTCGGTTTAGGGTACGGGTTAGGATTAGGGTACGCGTTAGGGTTAGGGTAGGGGTTAGGGTCAGGGTACGCGTTAGGGTGAGGGTAGTTATTAAACCTATCCCACTCTCTAGATACCCCTTAGCACGTAAAGGAATATTATTTGGGGGTCCAGCCATGGAGAAGAGTTTAGACACTAGGAGAAGATAAGGAACACACCCATTATCAAGAAATCACATTAGGATTCTCTTTTTAACCTGTTCCTTAAAACACTAGTGCTTAGGAAATCTATTGGAGGCAGAAGCAGTCAAGGGTAGCTTAGGGTTAGGGTTAGGGTTAGATTGAGGGTTAGGGTACGGCTTAGGGTACGGGTTCGGGGAGGGGTTCAGGTAGGGCGTAGGGTATGGGTTAGGGTTAGGGTTAGGGTTAGTGTTACGGTTAGGGCGCGGTTTAGGGTACGGGTTAGGATTAGGGTACGCGTTAGGGTTAGGGTAGGGGTTAGGGTTAGGGTACGCGTTAGGGTGAGGGTAGTTATTAAACCTATCCCACTCTCTAGATACCCTTTAGCACGTAAAGGAATATTATTTGGGGGTCCAGCCATGGAGAAGAATTTAGACACGAGGAGAAGATAAGGAACACACCCATTATCAAGAAATCACATTAGGATTCTCTTTTTAACCTGTTCCTTAAAACATTAGTGCTTAGGAAATGTATTGGAGGCAGAAGCAGTCAAGGGTAGCTTAGGTTTAGGGTTAGGGTGAGGGTTAGGGTACGGCTTAGGGTACGGGTTCGGGGAGGGGTTCGGGTAGGGCGTAGGGTATGGGTTAGGGTTAGGGTTAGGGCTAGTGTTAGGCTTAGGGCTCGGTTGAGGTTACGGGTTAGGATTAGGGTACGCGTTAGTGTTAGGGTAGGGGTTAGGTTTAGGGTACGCGTTAGGGTGAGGGTAGTTATTAAACCTATCCCACTCTCTAGATACCCCTTAGCACGTAAAGGAATATTATTTGGGGGTCCAGCCATGGAGAAGAGTTTAGACACTAGGAGAAGAGAAGGAACACACCCATTATCAAGAAATCACATTAGGATTCTCTTTTTAACCTGTTCCATAAAACACTAGTGCTTAGGAAATCTATTGGAGGCAGAAGCAGTCAAGGGTAGCTTAGGGTTAGGGTTAGGTTTAGGGTGAGGGTTAGGGTACGGCTTAGGGTATGGGTTCGGGGAGGGGTTCGGGTAGGGAGTAGGGTATGGGTTAGGGTTAGGGTTAGGGTTAGTGTTAGGGTTAGGGCTCGGTTTAGGGTACGGGTTAGGATTAGGGTACGCGTTAGTGTTAGGGAAGGGGTTAGGGTAAGGGTACACGATAGGGTGAGGTTAGTTATTAAACCTATCCCACTCTCTAGATACCCCTTAGCACATAAAGGAATATTATTTGGGGGTCCAGCCATGGAGAAGAGTTTAGACACTAGGAGAAGATAAGGAACACACCCATTATCAAGAAATCACATTAGGATTCTCTTTTTAACCTGTTCCTTAAAACACTAGTGCTTAGGAAATCTATTGCAGGCAGAAGCAGTCAAGGGTAGCTTAGGGTTAGGGTTAGGGTTAGGGTGAGGGTTAGGGTACGGCTTAGGTTTCGGGTTCGGGGAGGGGTTTGGGTAGGGCGTAGGGTATGGGTTAGGGTTAGGGTTAGGGTTAGTGTTATGGTTAGGGCTCGGTTTAGGGTACGGGTTAGGATTAGGGTACGCGTTAGGGTTAGGGTAGGGGTTAGGGTTAGAGTATGCGTTAGGGTGACGGTAGTTATTAAACCTATCCCACTCTCTAGATACCCCTTAGCACGTAAAGGAATATTATTTGGGGGTCCAGCCATGGAGAAGAGGTTACACACTAGGAGAAGATAAGGAACACACCCATTATCACGAAATCACATTAGGATTCTCTTTTTAACCTGTTCCTTAAAACACTAGTGCTTAGGAAATCTATTGGAGGCAGAAGCAGTCAAGGGTAGCTTAGGGTTAGGGTTAGGGTTAGGGTGAGGGTTAGGGTACGGCTTAGGGTACGGGTTCGGGGAGGGGTTCGGGTAGGGCGTAGTGTATGGGTTAGGGTTAGGGTTAGGGTTAGTGTTAGGGTTAGGGCTCGGTTGAGGATACGGGATAGGATTAGGGTACGCGTTAGGGTTAGGGTAGGGGTTAGGGTTAGGGTACGGGTTAGGGTTAGGGTAGGGGTTAGGGTTAGGGTACGCGTTAGGGTGAGGGTAGTTATTAAACCTATCACACTCTCTAGATACTCCTTAGCACGTAAAGGAATATTATTTGGGGGTACAGCCATGGAGAAGAGTTTAGACACGAGGAGAATATGAGGAACACACCCATTATCAAGAAATCACATTAGGATTCTCTTTTTAACCTGTTCCTTAAAACACTAGTGCTTAGGAAATCTATTGGAGGCAGAAGCAGTCAAGGGTAGCTTAGGGATAGGGTTAGGGTTAGGGTGAGGGTTAGTGTACGGCTTAGGGTACGGGTTCCGGGAGGGTTTCGGGTAGGGCGTAGGGTATGGGTTAGGGTTAGGGTTAGGGCTAGTGTTAGGGTTAGGGCTCGGTTTAGGGTACGGATTAGGATTAGGGTACGCGTTAGGGTTAGGGTAGGGGTTAGGGTTAGGGTTCGCGATAGGGTGAGGTTAGTTATTAAACCTATCCCACTCTCTAGATACCCCTTAGCACGTAAAGGAATATTATTTGGGGGTCCAGCCATGGAGAAGAGTTTAGACACTAGGAGAAGATAAGGAACACACCCATTATCAAGAAATCACATTAAGATTCTCTTTTTAACCTGTTCCTTAAAACACTAGTGCTTAGGAAATCTATTGCAGGCAGAAGCAGTCAAGGGTAGCTTAGGGTTAGGGTTAGGGTTAGGGTGAGGGTTAGGGTATGGCTTAGGGTACGGGTTCGGGTAGGGCGTAGGGTATGGGTTAGGGTTAGGGCTCGGTTTGGGGTACGGGTTAGGATTAGGGTACGCGTTAGGGTTAGGGTAGGGGTTAGGGTTAGTGTATGCATTAGGGTGAGGGTAGTTATTAAACCTATCCCACTCTCTAGATACCCCTTAGCACGTTAAGGAATATTATTTGGGGGTCCAGCCATGGAGAAGAGTTTAGACACTAGGAGAAGATAAGGAACACACCCATTATCAAGAAATCACATTAGGATTCTCTTTTTAACCTGTTCCTTAAAACACTAGTGCTTAGGAAATCTATTGGAGGCAGAAGCAGTCAAGGGTAGCTTAGGGTTAGTGTTAGGGTTAGATTGAGGGTTAGGGTACGGCTTAGGGTACGGGTTCGGGGTGGGTTTCGGGTAGGGCGTAGGGTATGGGTTAGGGTTAGGGTTAGGGCTAGTGTTAGGGTTAGGGCTCGGTTAAGGGTACGGGTTAGGATTAGGGTACGCGTTAGGGTTAGGGTAGGGGTTAGGGTTAGGGTACGCGATAGGGTGAGGTTAGTTATTAAACCTATCCCACTCTCTAGATATCCCTTAGCACGTAAAGGAATATGATTTGGGGTTCTAGCCATGGAGAAGAGTTTAGACACTAGGAGAAGATTAGGAACACACCCATTATCAAGAAATCACATTAGGATTCTCTTTTTAACCTGTTCCTTAAAACACTAGTGCTTAGGAAATCTATTGGAGGCAGAAGCAGTCAAGGGTAGCTTAGGGTTAGGGTTAGGGTTAGATTGAGGGTTAGGGTACGGCTTAGGGTACGGGTTCGGGGAGCGGTCCGGGTAGGGCGTAGGTTAAGGGTTAGGGTTAGGGTTAAGGTTAGTGTTAGGGTTAGGGCTCGGTTTAGGGTACGGGTTAGGATTAGGGTACGCGTTACTGTTAGGGTAGGGGTTAGGGTAAGGGTACGCGATAGGGTGAGGTTAGTTATTAAACCTATCCCACTCTCTAGATACCCCTTAGCACGTAAAGGAATATTATTTGGGGGTCCAGCCATGGAGAAGAGTTTAGACACAAGGAGAAAATAAGGAACACACCCATTATCAAGAAATCACATTAGGATTCTCTTTTTAACCTGTTCCTTAAAACACTAGTGCTTAGGAAATCTATTGGAGGCAGAAGCAGTCAAGGGTAGCTTAGGGTTAGGGTTAGGGTTAGATTGAGGGTTAGGGTACGGCTTAGGGTACGGGTTCGGGGAGGGGTTCGGGTAGGGCGTAGGGTATGGGTTAGGGTTAGGGTTAGGGTTAGTGTTAGGGTAAGGGCTCGGTTTAGGGTACGGGTTAGGATTAGGGTACGCGTTAGGGTTAGGTTAGGGGTTAGGGTTAGGGTACGCGTTAGGGTGAGGGTAGTTATTAAACCTTTGCCTCTCTCTAGATACCCCTTAGCACGTAAAGGAATATTATGTTGTGGTCCAGCCATGGAGAAGAGTTTAGACACTAGGAGAAGATAAGGAACACACCCATTATCACGAAATCACATTAGTATTCTCTTTTTAACATGTTCCTTAAAACACTATTGCTTAGGGAATCTATTGGAGGCAGAAGCAGTCAAGGGTAGCTTAGGGTTAGGGTGAGGGTTAGGGTATGGCTTAGGGTACGGGTTCGGGGAGGGGTTCGGATAGGGCGTAGGGTATGGGTTAGGGTTAGGTTTAGGGTTAGTGTTAGGGTTAGGGCTCAGTTTATGGTACGGGGTAGGATTAGGGTATGCGTTAGTGTTAGGGTAGGGGTT
>NW_026645532.1:0-80894 GCF_949987535.1 Balaenoptera acutorostrata
TTTTAGATGTTTCAGAACACACCGTACACTTCTCCAGAGTGGCTGTTGGCAATTTACATCCCACCCATCAGCGTAGCAAGGCTCCCATTTCTCCATGGCCGGTCCTGCATTTCTGGTTTGGACACTTTTTTCCGCATGGCCCTTTTGCCCGCTGGGAAGCGAGACTTCTTTGGAGCGCTGATTGGCCTTTCCAGGTTGCTTGGTTGGCCAAAAAGGGCGTATGCGTTTTTTCCTGAATATATTCAGGAAAAAACGCATACGCCCTTTTTGGCCAAGGGCATCATTGTCCACGTTTTGCCGCTTTTCATGTGCTTTCAAGGCGATTCGAATCTACCTCCTGAAATCTGTTTCCTGCAATTCTGCCTTGCTTTCAAAGCCTCTTCGTTGCCTTCCCTTAATATATTTGTGGACGAGAGGTATCATTTAAAACTCTGCAGGTTTGTGAATTGCAGTGCCCCTGAGCTCCATTTTTCAACTCGCTTTTTTGGGAGCTGGCCGCAAAAGCGCAGGATTGCTTCAGGCCCTCTTCTGGTTCTGGGGGGCAGGCTGAGCTTGTGCTTAATTCTTCTTCCTGATGGGAAAATAGAGTGACCTGTGCCTGTCCCAACACCTAGAGCTAGTCTCTCATTGGTTCCCCCTCTTCCCGTTCATCCTCAGGACAAATTGCAACCTGTACGGAACAGGAGGTTAAAGGTGCTGATTCTCCAAGGAGGGAGATGGCTAGTAAATGGGCTGGAATGGCGAAACCGAGCAAAGGAGATGAGAAATGAGGTGCGTTTTAGAAACCTTTCCCGATCACACGGTGTACCATCTTCTGGGTTTCTCATGCCTGTTTTCGACGTAGGAAGATGCCCTTGAACCTGGAGATTTGGGACCCATGGGATGGGTACCATGCAGTATTACTTGAAAGGGTCTGCGTTGGCTCACCCAACCTCACCGAACCTCTCAGCCCCAAGAGTGTCCACCCTTATGTCTCAATCAGCTGTGGGTCTAGATATGGTCAATCCAGGTTGCATCACAGCCCCTGAACGAATTTTGTAAGAATTTCTCTCTCTTTCACTGCCTTTGTTTCACGGGTTTTGAAAAGTAATTTATTTTTATAATGGGGTTTAGCTGCTTTTCACGGCTGTGTTTATGCCGCTTTACACCCCCTTGACTCACTTACAGAGAGATATCAATACATAGGTTTGAAGATTCTTCCTAGTCAGATATATTCTTGTGCGGTGAATAGGGGGTGTTGAGTCCAGTTCACTGAAAAAGGAATAGGTCTTGTCTCTTACATATTGGGTTTATGGAACGGTATCTGAGCTAATTTGAAACCCTTGTTTTATGCATCACCCCACCTCACCTTTCCCGTTCAGCAGCCATAGTGTGTTTTCTGAACGTGTGACTCTGTTCTGTTTTGTAATTCAGTTCAAGTGTAGCGGTTTTTACATTCCCTCTCTAAGTGATATCTTATGATAAGTGTCTTTTTCTGTGTGACTTATTTCACTTAGAATCGTCGTACCTAAATCCACTCATCGTGCTGCTACTAGCCTTATGACGTGGATTTCATGGCTGAGTGATATTCCATTGTACATGAGGACCACCACTTCTTTATCCATTTTTCGCTTTCCTAGGATATTTAAGGTGTAATGAAGTGGGGGTTCTTGTCAACAGAGCAGCCCTAAACTTTGGGGTGCCTGTGTCTTGCTGATTTTTAGTTTTCCCAATTTATACGCCCATGAGTGGAAGTGCCCTATGCTCTCCAAGCTGTGTTTTTTAGATGTTTCAGAACACACCGTACACTTCTCCAGAGTGGCTGTTGGCAAGTTACATCCCACCCATCAGCGTAGCAAGGCTCCCATTTCTCCATGGCCGGTCCTGCATTTCTGGTTTGGACACTTTTTTCCGCATGGCCCTTTTGCCCGCTGGGAAGCGAGACTTCTTTGGAGCGCTGATTGGCCTTTCCAGGTTGCTTGGTTGGCCAAAAAGGGCGTATGCGTTTTTTCCTGAATATATTCAGGAAAAAACGCATACGCCCTTTTTGGCCAAGGGCATCATTGTCCACGTTTTGCCGCTTTTCATGTGCTTTCAAGGCGATTCGAATCTACCTCCTGAAATCTGTTTCCTGCAATTCTGCCTTGCTTTCAAAGCCTCTTCGTTGCCTTCCCTTAATATATTTGTGGACGAGAGGTATCATTTAAAACTCTGCAGGTTTGTGAATTGCAGTGCCCCTGAGCTCCATTTTTCAACTCGCTTTTTTGGGAGCTGGCCGCAAAAGCGCAGGATTGCTTCAGGCCCTCTTCTGGTTCTGGGGGGCAGGCTGAGCTTGTGCTTAATTCTTCTTCCTGATGGGAAAATAGAGTGACCTGTGCCTGTCCCAACACCTAGAGCTAGTCTCTCATTGGTTCCCCCTCTTCCCGTTCATCCTCAGGACAAATTGCAACCTGTACGGAACAGGAGGTTAAAGGTGCTGATTCTCCAAGGAGGGAGATGGCTAGTAAATCGGCTGGAATGGCGAACCCGAGCAAAGGAGATGAGAAATGAGGTGCGTTTTAGAAACCTTTCCCGATCACACGGTGTACCATCTTCTGGGTTTCTCATGCCTGTTTTCGACGTAGGAAGATGCCCTTGAACCTGGAGATTTGGGACCCATGGGATGGGTACCATGCAGTATTACTTGAAAGGGTCTGCGTTGGCTCACCCAACCTCACCGAACCTCTCAGCCCCAAGAGTGTCCACCCTTATGTCTCAATCAGCTGTGGGTCTAGATATGGTCAATCCAGGTTGCATCACAGCCCCTGAACGAATTTTGTAAGAATTTCTCTCTCTTTCACTGCCTTTGTTTCACGGGTTTTGAAAAGTAATTTATTTTTATAATGGGGTTTAGCTGCTTTTCACGGCTGTGTTTATGCCGCTTTACACCCCCTTGACTCACTTACAGAGAGATATCAATACATAGGTTTGAAGATTCTTCCTAGTCAGATATATTCTTGTGCGGTGAATAGGGGGGTGTTGAGTCCAGTTCACTGAAAAAGGAATAGGTCTTGTCTCTTACATATTGGGTTTATGGAACGGTATCTGAGCTAATTTGAAACCCTTGTTTTATGCATCACCCCACCTCACCTTTCCCGTTCAGCAGCCATAGTGTGTTTTCTGAACGTGTGACTCTGTTCTGTTTTGTAATTCAGTTCAAGTGTAGCGGTTTTTACATTCCCTCTCTAAGTGATATCTTATGATAAGTGTCTTTTTCTGTGTGACTTATTTCACTTAGAATCGTCGTACCTAAATCCACTCATCGTGCTGCTACTAGCCTTATGACGTGGATTTCATGGCTGAGTGATATTCCATTGTACATGAGGACCACCACTTCTTTATCCATTTTTCGCTTTCCTAGGATATTTAAGGTGTAATGAAGTGGGGGTTCTTGTCAACAGAGCAGCCCTAAACTTTGGGGTGCCTGTGTCTTGCTGATTTTTAGTTTTCCCAATTTATACGCCCATGAGTGGAAGTGCCCTATGCTCTCCAAGCTGTGTTTTTTAGATGTTTCAGAACACACCGTACACTTCTCCAGAGTGGCTGTTGGCAAGTTACATCCCACCCATCAGCGTAGCAAGGCTCCCATTTCTCCATGGCCGGTCCTGCATTTCTGGTTTGGACACTTTTTTCCGCATGGCCCTTTTGCCCGCTGGGAAGCGAGACTTCTTTGGAGCGCTGATTGGCCTTTCCAGGTTGCTTGGTTGGCCAAAAAGGGCGTATGCGTTTTTTCCTGAATATATTCAGGAAAAAACGCATACGCCCTTTTTGCCCAAGGGCATCATTGTCCACGTTTTGCCGCTTTTCATGTGCTTTCAAGGCGATTCGAATCTACCTCCTGAAATCTGTTTCCTGCAATTCTGCCTTGCTTTCAAAGCCTCTTCGTTGCCTTCCCTTAATATATTTGTGGACGAGAGGTATCATTTAAAACTCTGCAGGTTTGTGAATTGCAGTGCCCCTGAGCTCCATTTTTCAACTCGCTTTTTTGGGAGCTGGCCGCAAAAGCGCAGGATTGCTTCAGGCCCTCTTCTGGTTCTGGGGGGCAGGCTGAGCTTGTGCTTAATTCTTCTTCCTGATGGGAAAATAGAGTGACCTGTGCCTGTCCCAACACCTAGAGCTAGTCTCTCATTGGTTCCCCCTCTTCCCGTTCATCCTCAGGACAAATTGCAACCTGTACGGAACAGGAGGTTAAAGGTGCTGATTCTCCAAGGAGGGAGATGGCTAGTAAATCGGCTGGAATGGCGAACCCGAGCAAAGGAGATGAGAAATGAGGTGCGTTTTAGAAACCTTTCCCGATCACACGGTGTACCATCTTCTGGGTTTCTCATGCCTGTTTTCGACGTAGGAAGATGCCCTTGAACCTGGAGATTTGGGACCCATGGGATGGGTACCATGCAGTATTACTTGAAAGGGTCTGCGTTGGCTCACCCAACCTCACCGAACCTCTCAGCCCCAAGAGTGTCCACCCTTATGTCTCAATCAGCTGTGGGTCTAGATATGGTCAATCCAGGTTGCATCACAGCCCCTGAACGAATTTTGTAAGAATTTCTCTCTCTTTCACTGCCTTTGTTTCACGGGTTTTGAAAAGTAATTTATTTTTATAATGGGGTTTAGCTGCTTTTCACGGCTGTGTTTATGCCGCTTTACACCCCCTTGACTCACTTACAGAGAGATATCAATACATAGGTTTGAAGATTCTTCCTAGTCAGATATATTCTTGTGCGGTGAATAGGGGGTGTTGAGTCCAGTTCACTGAAAAAGGAATAGGTCTTGTCTCTTACATATTGGGTTTATGGAACGGTATCTGAGCTAATTTGAAACCCTTGTTTTATGCATCACCCCACCTCACCTTTCCCGTTCAGCAGCCATAGTGTGTTTTCTGAACGTGTGACTCTGTTCTGTTTTGTAATTCAGTTCAAGTGTAGCGGTTTTTACATTCCCTCTCTAAGTGATATCTTATGATAAGTGTCTTTTTCTGTGTGACTTATTTCACTTAGAATCGTCGTACCTAAATCCACTCATCGTGCTGCTACTAGCCTTATGACGTGGATTTCATGGCTGAGTGATATTCCATTGTACATGAGGACCACCACTTCTTTATCCATTTTTCGCTTTCCTAGGATATTTAAGGTGTAATGAAGTGGGGGTTCTTGTCAACAGAGCAGCCCTAAACTTTGGGGTGCCTGTGTCTTGCTGATTTTTATTTTTCCCAATTTATACGCCCATGAGTGGAAGTGCCCTATGCTCTCCAAGCTGTGTTTTTTAGATGTTTCAGAACACACCGTACACTTCTCCAGAGTGGCTGTTGGCAAGTTACATCCCACCCATCAGCGTAGCAAGGCTCCCATTTCTCCATGGCCGGTCCTGCATTTCTGGTTTGGACACTTTTTTCCGCATGGCCCTTTTGCCCGCTGGGAAGCGAGACTTCTTTGGAGTGCTGATTGGCCTTTCCAGGTTGCTTGGTTGGCCAAAAAGGGCGTATGCGTTTTTTCCTGAATATATTCAGGAAAAAACGCATACGCCCTTTTTGGCCAAGGGCATCATTGTCCACGTTTTGCCGCTTTTCATGTGCTTTCAAGGCGATTCGAATCTACCTCCTGAAATCTGTTTCCTGCAATTCTGCCTTGCTTTCAAAGCCTCTTCGTTGCCTTCCCTTAATATATTTGTGGACGAGAGGTATCATTTAAAACTCTGCAGGTTTGTGAATTGCAGTGCCCCTGAGCTCCATTTTTCAACTCGCTTTTTTGGGAGCTGGCCGCAAAAGCGCAGGATTGCTTCAGGCCCTCTTCTGGTTCTGGGGGGCAGGCTGAGCTTGTGCTTAATTCTTCTTCCTGATGGGAAAATAGAGTGACCTGTGCCTGTCCCAACACCTAGAGCTAGTCTCTCATTGGTTCCCCCTCTTCCCGTTCATCCTCAGGACAAATTGCAACCTGTACGGAACAGGAGGTTAAAGGTGCTGATTCTCCAAGGAGGGAGATGGCTAGTAAATCGGCTGGAATGGCGAACCCGAGCAAAGGAGATGAGAAATGAGGTGCGTTTTAGAAACCTTTCCCGATCACACGGTGTACCATCTTCTGGGTTTCTCATGCCTGTTTTCGACGTAGGAAGATGCCCTTGAACCTGGAGATTTGGGACCCATGGGATGGGTACCATGCAGTATTACTTGAAAGGGTCTGCGTTGGCTCACCCAACCTCACCGAACCTCTCAGCCCCAAGAGTGTCCACCCTTATGTCTCAATCAGCTGTGGGTCTAGATATGGTCAATCCAGGTTGCATCACAGCCCCTGAACGAATTTTGTAAGAATTTCTCTCTCTTTCACTGCCTTTGTTTCACGGGTTTTGAAAAGTAATTTATTTTTATAATGGGGTTTAGCTGCTTTTCACGGCTGTGTTTATGCCGCTTTACACCCCCTTGACTCACTTACAGAGAGATATCAATACATAGGTTTGAAGATTCTTCCTAGTCAGATATATTCTTGTGCGGTGAATAGGGGGTGTTGAGTCCAGTTCACTGAAAAAGGAATAGGTCTTGTCTCTTACATATTGGGTTTATGGAACGGTATCTGAGCTAATTTGAAACCCTTGTTTTATGCATCACCCCACCTCACCTTTCCCGTTCAGCAGCCATAGTGTGTTTTCTGAACGTGTGACTCTGTTCTGTTTTGTAATTCAGTTCAAGTGTAGCGGTTTTTACATTCCCTCTCTAAGTGATATCTTATGATAAGTGTCTTTTTCTGTGTGACTTATTTCACTTAGAATCGTCGTACCTAAATCCACTCATCGTGCTGCTACTAGCCTTATGACGTGGATTTCATGGCTGAGTGATATTCCATTGTACATGAGGACCACCACTTCTTTATCCATTTTTCGCTTTCCTAGGATATTTAAGGTGTAATGAAGTGGGGGTTCTTGTCAACAGAGCAGCCCTAAACTTTGGGGTGCCTGTGTCTTGCTGATTTTTAGTTTTCCCAATTTATACGCCCATGAGTGGAAGTGCCCTATGCTCTCCAAGCTGTGTTTTTTAGATGTTTCAGAACACACCGTACACTTCTCCAGAGTGGCTGTTGGCAAGTTACATCCCACCCATCAGCGTAGCAAGGCTCCCATTTCTCCATGGCCGGTCCTGCATTTCTGGTTTGGACACTTTTTTCCGCATGGCCCTTTTGCCCGCTGGGAAGCGAGACTTCTTTGGAGCGCTGATTGGCCTTTCCAGGTTGCTTGGTTGGCCAAAAAGGGCGTATGCGTTTTTTCCTGAATATATTCAGGAAAAAACGCATACGCCCTTTTTGCCCAAGGGCATCATTGTCCACGTTTTGCCGCTTTTCATGTGCTTTCAAGGCGATTCGAATCTACCTCCTGAAATCTGTTTCCTGCAATTCTGCCTTGCTTTCAAAGCCTCTTCGTTGCCTTCCCTTAATATATTTGTGGACGAGAGGTATCATTTAAAACTCTGCAGGTTTGTGAATTGCAGTGCCCCTGAGCTCCATTTTTCAACTCGCTTTTTTGGGAGCTGGCCGCCAAAGCGCAGGATTGCTTCAGGCCCTCTTCTGGTTCTGGGGGGCAGGCTGAGCTTGTGCTTAATTCTTCTTCCTGATGGGAAAATAGAGTGACCTGTGCCTGTCCCAACACCTAGAGCTAGTCTCTCATTGGTTCCCCCTCTTCCCGTTCATCCTCAGGACAAATTGCAACCTGTACGGAACAGGAGGTTAAAGGTGCTGATTCTCCAAGGAGGGAGATGGCTAGTAAATCGGCTGGAATGGCGAACCCGAGCAAAGGAGATGAGAAATGAGGTGCGTTTTAGAAACCTTTCCCGATCACACGGTGTACCATCTTCTGGGTTTCTCATGACTGTTTTCGACGTAGGAAGATGCCCTTGAACCTGGAGATTTGGGACCCATGGGATGGGTACCATGCAGTATTACTTGAAAGGGTCTGCGTTGGCTCACCCAACCTCACCGAACCTCTCAGCCCCAAGAGTGTCCACCCTTATGTCTCAATCAGCTGTGGGTCTAGATATGGTCAATCCAGGTTGCATCACAGCCCCTGAACGAATTTTGTAAGAATTTCTCTCTCTTTCACTGCCTTTGTTTCACGGGTTTTGAAAAGTAATTTATTTTTATAATGGGGTTTAGCTGCTTTTCACGGCTGTGTTTATGCCGCTTTACACCCCCTTGACTCACTTACAGAGAGATATCAATACATAGGTTTGAAGATTCTTACTAGTCAGATATATTCTTGTGCGCTGAATAGGGGGTGTTGAGTCCAGTTCACTGAAAAAGGAATAGGTCTTGTCTCTTACATATTGGGTTTATGGAACGGTATCGGAGCTAATTTGAAACCCTTGTTTTATGCATCACCCCACCTCACCTTTCCCGTTCAGCAGCCATAGTGTGTTTTCTAAACGTGTGACTCTGTTCTGTTTTGTAATTCAGTTCAAGTGTAGCGGTTTTTACATTCCCTCTCTAAGTGATATCTTATGATAAGTGTCTTTTTCTGTGTGACTTATTTCACTTAGAATCGTCGTACCTAAATCCACTCATCGTGCTGCTACTAGCCTTATGACGTGGATTTCATGGCTGAGTGATATTCCATTGTACATGAGGACCACCACTTCTTTATCCATTTTTCTCTTTCCTAGGATATTTAAGGTGTAATGAAGTGGGGGTTCTTGTCAACAGAGCAGCCCTAAACTTTGGGGTGCCTGTGTCTTGCTGATTTTTAGTTTTCCCAATTTATACGCCCATGAGTGGAAGTGCCCTATGCTCTCCAAGCTGTGTTTTTTAGATGTTTCAGAACACACCGTACACTTCTCCAGAGTGGCTGTTGGCAATTTACATCCCACCCATCAGCGTAGCAAGGCTCCCATTTCTCCATGGCCGGTCCTGCATTTCTGGTTTGGACACTTTTTTCCGCATGGCCCTTTTGCCCGCTGGGAAGCGAGACTTCTTTGGAGCGCTGATTGGCCTTTCCAGGTTGCTTGGTTGGCCAAAAAGGGCGTATGCGTTTTTTCCTGAATATATTCAGGAAAAAACGCATACGCCCTTTTTGGCCAAGGGCATCATTGTCCACGTTTTGCCGCTTTTCATGTGCTTTCAAGGCGATTCGAATCTACCTCCTGAAATCTGTTTCCTGCAATTCTGCCTTGCTTTCAAAGCCTCTTCGTTGCCTTCCCTTAATATATTTGTGGACGAGAGGTATCATTTAAAACTCTGCAGGTTTGTGAATTGCAGTGCCCCTGAGCTCCATTTTTCAACTCGCTTTTTTGGGAGCTGGCCGCAAAAGCGCAGGATTGCTTCAGGCCCTCTTCTGGTTCTGGGGGGCAGGCTGAGCTTGTGCTTAATTCTTCTTCCTGATGGGAAAATAGAGTGACCTGTGCCTGTCCCAACACCTAGAGCTAGTCTCTCATTGGTTCCCCCTCTTCCCGTTCATCCTCAGGACAAATTGCAACCTGTACGGAACAGGAGGTTAAAGGTGCTGATTCTCCAAGGAGGGAGATGGCTAGTAAATCGGCTGGAATGGCGAACCCGAGCAAAGGAGATGAGAAATGAGGTGCGTTTTAGAAACCTTTCCCGATCACACGGTGTACCATCTTCTGGGTTTCTCATGCCTGTTTTCGACGTAGGAAGATGCCCTTGAACCTGGAGATTTGGGACCCATGGGATGGGTACCATGCAGTATTACTTGAAAGGGTCTGCGTTGGCTCACCCAACCTCACCGAACCTCTCAGCCCCAAGAGTGTCCACCCTTATGTCTCAATCAGCTGTGGGTCTAGATATGGTCAATCCAGGTTGCATCACAGCCCCTGAACGAATTTTGTAAGAATTTCTCTCTCTTTCACTGCCTTTGTTTCACGGGTTTTGAAAAGTAATTTATTTTTATAATGGGGTTTAGCTGCTTTTCACGGCTGTGTTTATGCCGCTTTACACCCCCTTGACTCACTTACAGAGAGATATCAATACATAGGTTTGAAGATTCTTACTAGTCAGATATATTCTTGTGCGGTGAATAGGGGGTGTTGAGTCCAGTTCACTGAAAAAGGAATAGGTCTTGTCTCTTACATATTGGGTTTATGGAACGGTATCGGAGCTAATTTGAAACCCTTGTTTTATGCATCACCCCACCTCACCTTTCCCGTTCAGCAGCCATAGTGTGTTTTCTAAACGTGTGACTCTGTTCTGTTTTGTAATTCAGTTCAAGTGTAGGCGGTTTTTACATTCCCTCTCTAAGTGATATCTTATGATAAGTGTCTTTTTCTGTGTGACTTATTTCACTTAGAATCGTCGTACCTAAATCCACTCATCGTGCTGCTACTAGCCTTATGACGTGGATTTCATGGCTGAGTGATATTCCATTGTACATGAGGACCACCACTTCTTTATCCATTTTTCGCTTTCCTAGGATATTTAAGGTGTAATGAAGTGGGGGTTCTTGTCAACAGAGCAGCCCTAAACTTTGGGGTGCCTGTGTCTTGCTGATTTTTAGTTTTCCCAATTTATACGCCCATGAGTGGAAGTGCCCTATGCTCTCCAAGCTGTGTTTTTTAGATGTTTCAGAACACACCGTACACTTCTCCAGAGTGGCTGTTGGCAAGTTACATCCCACCCATCAGCGTAGCAAGGCTCCCATTTCTCCATGGCCGGTCCTGCATTTCTGGTTTGGACACTTTTTTCCGCATGGCCCTTTTGCCCGCTGGGAAGCGAGACTTCTTTGGAGCGCTGATTGGCCTTTCCAGGTTGCTTGGTTGGCCAAAAAGGGCGTATGCGTTTTTTCCTGAATATATTCAGGAAAAAACGCATACGCCCTTTTTGGCCAAGGGCATCATTGTCCACGTTTTGCCGCTTTTCATGTGCTTTCAAGGCGATTCGAATCTACCTCCTGAAATCTGTTTCCTGCAATTCTGCCTTGCTTTCAAAGCCTCTTCGTTGCCTTCCCTTAATATATTTGTGGACGAGAGGTATCATTTAAAACTCTGCAGGTTTGTGAATTGCAGTGCCCCTGAGCTCCATTTTTCAACTCGCTTTTTTGGGAGCTGGCCGCAAAAGCGCAGGATTGCTTCAGGCCCTCTTCTGGTTCTGGGGGGCAGGCTGAGCTTGTGCTTAATTCTTCTTCCTGATGGGAAAATAGAGTGACCTGTGCCTGTCCCAACACCTAGAGCTAGTCTCTCATTGGTTCCCCCTCTTCCCGTTCATCCTCAGGACAAATTGCAACCTGTACGGAACAGGAGGTTAAAGGTGCTGATTCTCCAAGGAGGGAGATGGCTAGTAAATCGGCTGGAATGGCGAACCCGAGCAAAGGAGATGAGAAATGAGGTGCGTTTTAGAAACCTTTCCCGATCACACGGTGTACCATCTTCTGGGTTTCTCATGCCTGTTTTCGACATAGGAAGATGCCCTTGAACCTGGAGGTTTGGGACCCATGGGATGGGTACCATGCAGTATTACTTGAAAGGGTCTGCGTTGGCTCACCCAACCTCACCGAACCTCTCAGCCCCAAGAGTGTCCACCCTTATGTCTCAATCAGCTGTGGGTCTAGATATGGTCAATCCAGGTTGCATCACAGCCCCTGAACGAATTTTGTAAGAATTTCTCTCTCTTTCACTGCCTTTGTTTCACGGGTTTTGAAAAGTAATTTATTTTTATAATGGGGTTTAGCTGCTTTTCACGGCTGTGTTTATGCCGCTTTACACCCCCTTGACTCACTTACAGAGAGATATCAATACATAGGTTTGAAGATTCTTACTAGTCAGATATATTCTTGTGCGGTGAATAGGGGGTGTTGAGTCCAGTTCACTGAAAAAGGAATAGGTCTTGTCTCTTACATATTGGGTTTATGGAACGGTATCTGAGCTAATTTGAAACCCTTGTTTTATGCATCACCCCACCTCACCTTTCCCGTTCAGCAGCCATAGTGTGTTTTCTGAACGTGTGACTCTGTTCTGTTTTGTAATTCAGTTCAAGTGTAGCGGTTTTTACATTCCCTCTCTAAGTGATATCTTATGATAAGTGTCTTTTTCTGTGTGACTTATTTCACTTAGAATCGTCGTACCTAAATCCACTCATCGTGCTGCTACTAGCCTTATGACGTGGATTTCATGGCTGAGTGATATTCCATTGTACATGAGGACCACCACTTCTTTATCCATTTTTTGCTTTCCTAGGATATTTAAGGTGTAATGAAGTGGGGGTTCTTGTCAACAGAGCAGCCCTAAATTTTGGGGTGCCTGTGTCTTGCTGATTTTTAGTTTTCCCAATTTATACGCCCATGAGTGGAAGTGCCCTATGCTCTCCAAGCTGTGTTTTTTAGATGTTTCAGAACACACCGTACACTTCTCCAGAGTGGCTGTTGGCAAGTTACATCCCACCCATCAGCGTAGCAAGGCTCCCATTTCTCCATGGCCGGTCCTGCATTTCTGGTTTGGACACTTTTTTCCGCATGGCCCTTTTGCCCGCTGGGAAGCGAGACTTCTTTGGAGCGCTGATTGGCCTTTCCAGGTTGCTTGGTTGGCCAAAAAGGGCGTATGCGTTTTTTCCTGAATATATTCAGGAAAAAACGCATACGCCCTTTTTGGCCAAGGGCATCATTGTCCACGTTTTGCCGCTTTTCATGTGCTTTCAAGGCGATTCGAATCTACCTCCTGAAATCTGTTTCCTGCAATTCTGCCTTGCTTTCAAAGCCTCTTCGTTGCCTTCCCTTAATATATTTGTGGACGAGAGGTATCATTTAAAACTCTGCAGGTTTGTGAATTGCAGTGCCCCTGAGCTCCATTTTTCAACTCGCTTTTTTGGGAGCTGGCCGCAAAAGCGCAGGATTGCTTCAGGCCCTCTTCTGGTTCTGGGGGGCAGGCTGAGCTTGTGCTTAATTCTTCTTCCTGATGGGAAAATAGAGTGACCTGTGCCTGTCCCAACACCTAGAGCTAGTCTCTCATTGGTTCCCCCTCTTCCCGTTCATCCTCAGGACAAATTGCAACCTGTACGGAACAGGAGGTTAAAGGTGCTGATTCTCCAAGGAGGGAGATGGCTAGTAAATCGGCTGGAATGGCGAACCCGAGCAAAGGAGATGAGAAATGAGGTGCGTTTTAGAAACCTTTCCCGATCACACGGTGTACCATCTTCTGGGTTTCTCATGCCTGTTTTCGACGTAGGAAGATGCCCTTGAACCTGGAGATTTGGGACCCATGGGATGGGTACCATGCAGTATTACTTGAAAGGGTCTGCGTTGGCTCACCCAACCTCACCGAACCTCTCAGCCCCAAGAGTGTCCACCCTTATGTCTCAATCAGCTGTGGGTCTAGATATGGTCAATCCAGGTTGCATCACAGCCCCTGAACGAATTTTGTAAGAATTTCTCTCTCTTTCACTGCCTTTGTTTCACGGGTTTTGAAAAGTAATTTATTTTTATAATGGGGTTTAGCTGCTTTTCACGGCTGTGTTTATGCCGCTTTACACCCCCTTGACTCACTTACAGAGAGATATCAATACATAGGTTTGAAGATTCTTCCTAGTCAGATATATTCTTGTGCGGTGAATAGGGGGTGTTGAGTCCAGTTCACTGAAAAAGGAATAGGTCTTGTCTCTTACATATTGGGTTTATGGAACGGTATCTGAGCTAATTTGAAACCCTTGTTTTATGCATCACCCCACCTCACCTTTCCCGTTCAGCAGCCATAGTGTGTTTTCTGAACGTGTGACTCTGTTCTGTTTTGTAATTCAGTTCAAGTGTAGCGGTTTTTACATTCCCTCTCTAAGTGATATCTTATGATAAGTGTCTTTTTCTGTGTGACTTATTTCACTTAGAATCGTCGTACCTAAATCCACTCATCGTGCTGCTACTAGCCTTATGACGTGGATTTCATGGCTGAGTGATATTCCATTGTACATGAGGACCACCACTTCTTTATCCATTTTTCGCTTTCCTAGGATATTTAAGGTGTAATGAAGTGGGGGTTCTTGTCAACAGAGCAGCCCTAAACTTTGGGGTGCCTGTGTCTTGCTGATTTTTAGTTTTCCCAATTTATACGCCCATGAGTGGAAGTGCCCTATGCTCTCCAAGCTGTGTTTTTTAGATGTTTCAGAACACACCGTACACTTCTCCAGAGTGGCTGTTGGCAAGTTACATCCCACCCATCAGCGTAGCAAGGCTCCCATTTCTCCATGGCCGGTCCTGCATTTCTGGTTTGGACACTTTTTTCCGCATGGCCCTTTTGCCCGCTGGGAAGCGAGACTTCTTTGGAGCGCTGATTGGCCTTTCCAGGTTGCTTGGTTGGCCAAAAAGGGCGTATGCGTTTTTTCCTGAATATATTCAGGAAAAAACGCATACGCCCTTTTTGGCCAAGGGCATCATTGTCCACGTTTTGCCGCTTTTCATGTGCTTTCAAGGCGATTCGAATCTACCTCCTGAAATCTGTTTCCTGCAATTCTGCCTTGCTTTCAAAGCCTCTTCGTTGCCTTCCCTTAATATATTTGTGGACGAGAGGTATCATTTAAAACTCTGCAGGTTTGTGAATTGCAGTGCCCCTGAGCTCCATTTTTCAACTCGCTTTTTTGGGAGCTGGCCGCAAAAGCGCAGGATTGCTTCAGGCCCTCTTCTGGTTCTGGGGGGCAGGCTGAGCTTGTGCTTAATTCTTCTTCCTGATGGGAAAATAGAGTGACCTGTGCCTGTCCCAACACCTAGAGCTAGTCTCTCATTGGTTCCCCCTCTTCCCGTTCATCCTCAGGACAAATTGCAACCTGTACGGAACAGGAGGTTAAAGGTGCTGATTCTCCAAGGAGGGAGATGGCTAGTAAATCGGCTGGAATGGCGAACCCGAGCAAAGGAGATGAGAAATGAGGTGCGTTTTAGAAACCTTTCCCGATCACACGGTGTACCATCTTCTGGGTTTCTCATGCCTGTTTTCGACATAGGAAGATGCCCTTGAACCTGGAGGTTTGGGACCCATGGGATGGGTACCATGCAGTATTACTTGAAAGGGTCTGCGTTGGCTCACCCAACCTCACCGAACCTCTCAGCCCCAAGAGTGTCCACCCTTATGTCTCAATCAGCTGTGGGTCTAGATATGGTCAATCCAGGTTGCATCACAGCCCCTGAACGAATTTTGTAAGAATTTCTCTCTCTTTCACTGCCTTTGTTTCACGGGTTTTGAAAAGTAATTTATTTTTATAATGGGGTTTAGCTGCTTTTCACGGCTGTGTTTATGCCGCTTTACACCCCCTTGACTCACTTACAGAGAGATATCAATACATAGGTTTGAAGATTCTTCCTAGTCAGATATATTCTTGTGCGGTGAATAGGGGGTGTTGAGTCCAGTTCACTGAAAAAGGAATAGGTCTTGTCTCTTACATATTGGGTTTATGGAACGGTATCTGAGCTAATTTGAAACCCTTGTTTTATGCATCACCCCACCTCACCTTTCCCGTTCAGCAGCCATAGTGTGTTTTCTGAACGTGTGACTCTGTTCTGTTTTGTAATTCAGTTCAAGTGTAGCGGTTTTTACATTCCCTCTCTAAGTGATATCTTATGATAAGTGTCTTTTTCTGTGTGACTTATTTCACTTAGAATCGTCGTACCTAAATCCACTCATCGTGCTGCTACTAGCCTTATGACGTGGATTTCATGGCTGAGTGATATTCCATTGTACATGAGGACCACCACTTCTTTATCCATTTTTCGCTTTCCTAGGATATTTAAGGTGTAATGAAGTGGGGGTTCTTGTCAACAGAGCAGCCCTAAACTTTGGGGTGCCTGTGTCTTGCTGATTTTTAGTTTTCCCAATTTATACGCCCATGAGTGGAAGTGCCCTATGCTCTCCAAGCTGTGTTTTTTAGATGTTTCAGAACACACCGTACACTTCTCCAGAGTGGCTGTTGGCAAGTTACATCCCACCCATCAGCGGAGCAAGGCTCCCATTTCTCCATGGCCGGTCCTGCATTTCTGGTTTGGACACTTTTTTCCGCATGGCCCTTTTGCCCGCTGGGAAGCCAGACTTCTTTGGAGCGCTGATTGGCCTTTCCAGGTTGCTTGGTTGGCCAAAAAGGGCGTATGCGTTTTTTCCTGAATATATTCAGGAAAAAACGCATACGCCCTTTTTGGCCAAGGGCATCATTGTCCACGTTTTGCCGCTTTTCATGTGCTTTCAAGGCGATTCGAATCTACCTCCTGAAATCTGTTTCCTGCAATTCTGCCTTGCTTTCAAAGCCTCTTCGTTGCCTTCCCTTAATATATTTGTGGACGAGAGGTATCATTTAAAACTCTGCAGGTTTGTGAATTGCAGTGCCCCTGAGCTCCATTTTTCAACTCGCTTTTTTGGGAGCTGGCCGCAAAAGCGCAGGATTGCTTCAGGCCCTCTTCTGGTTCTGGGGGGCAGGCTGAGCTTGTGCTTAATTCTTCTTCCTGATGGGAAAATAGAGTGACCTGTGCCTGTCCCAACACCTAGAGCTAGTCTCTCATTGGTTCCCCCTCTTCCCGTTCATCCTCAGGACAAATTGCAACCTGTACGGAACAGGAGGTTAAAGGTGCTGATTCTCCAAGGAGGGAGATGGCTAGTAAATCGGCTGGAATGGCGAACCCGAGCAAAGGAGATGAGAAATGAGGTGCGTTTTAGAAACCTTTCCCGATCACACGGTGTACCATCTTCTGGGTTTCTCATGCCTGTTTTCGACATAGGAAGATGCCCTTGAACCTGGAGGTTTGGGACCCATGGGATGGGTACCATGCAGTATTACTTGAAAGGGTCTGCGTTGGCTCACCCAACCTCACCGAACCTCTCAGCCCCAAGAGTGTCCACCCTTATGTCTCAATCAGCTGTGGGTCTAGATATGGTCAATCCAGGTTGCATCACAGCCCCTGAACGAATTTTGTAAGAATTTCTCTCTCTTTCACTGCCTTTGTTTCACGGGTTTTGAAAAGTAATTTATTTTTATAATGGGGTTTAGCTGCTTTTCACGGCTGTGTTTATGCCGCTTTACACCCCCTTGACTCACTTACAGAGAGATATCAATACATAGGTTTGAAGATTCTTCCTAGTCAGATATATTCTTGTGCGGTGAATAGGGGGTGTTGAGTCCAGTTCACTGAAAAAGGAATAGGTCTTGTCTCTTACATATTGGGTTTATGGAACGGTATCTGAGCTAATTTGAAACCCTTGTTTTATGCATCACCCCACCTCACCTTTCCCGTTCAGCAGCCATAGTGTGTTTTCTGAACGTGTGACTCTGTTCTGTTTTGTAATTCAGTTCAAGTGTAGCGGTTTTTACATTCCCTCTCTAAGTGATATCTTATGATAAGTGTCTTTTTCTGTGTGACTTATTTCACTTAGAATCGTCGTACCTAAATCCACTCATCGTGCTGCTACTAGCCTTATGACGTGGATTTCATGGCTGAGTGATATTCCATTGTACATGAGGACCACCACTTCTTTATCCATTTTTCGCTTTCCTAGGATATTTAAGGTGTAATGAAGTGGGGGTTCTTGTCAACAGAGCAGCCCTAAACTTTGGGGTGCCTGTGTCTTGCTGATTTTTAGTTTTCCCAATTTATACGCCCATGAGTGGAAGTGCCCTATGCTCTCCAAGCTGTGTTTTTTAGATGTTTCAGAACACACCGTACACTTCTCCAGAGTGGCTGTTGGCAAGTTACATCCCACCCATCAGCGGAGCAAGGCTCCCATTTCTCCATGGCCGGGCCTGCATTTCTGGTTTGGACACTTTTTTCCGCATGGCCCTTTTGCCCGCTGGGAAGCCAGACTTCTTTGGAGCGCTGATTGGCCTTTCCAGGTTGCTTGGTTGGCCAAAAAGGGCGTATGCGTTTTTTCCTGAATATATTCAGGAAAAAACGCATACGCCCTTTTTGGCCAAGGGCATCATTGTCCACGTTTTGCCGCTTTTCATGTGCTTTCAAGGCGATTCGAATCTACCTCCTGAAATCTGTTTCCTGCAATTCTGCCTTGCTTTCAAAGCCTCTTCGTTGCCTTCCCTTAATATATTTGTGGACGAGAGGTATCATTTAAAACTCTGCAGGTTTGTGAATTGCAGTGCCCCTGAGCTCCATTTTTCAACTCGCTTTTTTGGGAGCTGGCCGCAAAAGCGCAGGATTGCTTCAGGCCCTCTTCTGGTTCTGGGGGGCAGGCTGAGCTTGTGCTTAATTCTTCTTCCTGATGGGAAAATAGAGTGACCTGTGCCTGTCCCAACACCTAGAGCTAGTCTCTCATTGGTTCCCCCTCTTCCCGTTCATCCTCAGGACAAATTGCAACCTGTACGGAACAGGAGGTTAAAGGTGCTGATTCTCCAAGGAGGGAGATGGCTAGTAAATCGGCTGGAATGGCGAACCCGAGCAAAGGAGATGAGAAATGAGGTGCGTTTTAGAAACCTTTCCCGATCACACGGTGTACCATCTTCTGGGTTTCTCATGCCTGTTTTCGACGTAGGAAGATGCCCTTGAACCTGGAGATTTGGGACCCATGGGATGGGTACCATGCAGTATTACTTGAAAGGGTCTGCGTTGGCTCACCCAACCTCACCGAACCTCTCAGCCCCAAGAGTGTCCACCCTTATGTCTCAATCAGCTGTGGGTCTAGATATGGTCAATCCAGGTTGCATCACAGCCCCTGAACGAATTTTGTAAGAATTTCTCTCTCTTTCACTGCCTTTGTTTCACGGGTTTTGAAAAGTAATTTATTTTTATAATGGGGTTTAGCTGCTTTTCACGGCTGTGTTTATGCCGCTTTACACCCCCTTGACTCACTTACAGAGAGATATCAATACATAGGTTTGAAGATTCTTACTAGTCAGATATATTCTTGTGCGGTGAATAGGGGGTGTTGAGTCCAGTTCACTGAAAAAGGAATAGGTCTTGTCTCTTACATATTGGGTTTATGGAACGGTATCTGAGCTAATTTGAAACCCTTGTTTTATGCATCACCCCACCTCACCTTTCCCGTTCAGCAGCCATAGTGTGTTTTCTGAACGTGTGACTCTGTTCTGTTTTGTAATTCAGTTCAAGTGTAGCGGTTTTTACATTCCCTCTCTAAGTGATATCTTATGATAAGTGTCTTTTTCTGTGTGACTTATTTCACTTAGAATCGTCGTACCTAAATCCACTCATCGTGCTGCTACTAGCCTTATGACGTGGATTTCATGGCTGAGTGATATTCCATTGTACATGAGGACCACCACTTCTTTATCCATTTTTTGCTTTCCTAGGATATTTAAGGTGTAATGAAGTGGGGGTTCTTGTCAACAGAGCAGCCCTAAACTTTGGGGTGCCTGTGTCTTGCTGATTTTTAGTTTTCCCAATTTATACGCCCATGAGTGGAAGTGCCCTATGCTCTCCAAGCTGTGTTTTTTAGATGTTTCAGAACACACCGTACACTTCTCCAGAGTGGCTGTTGGCAAGTTACATCCCACCCATCAGCGTAGCAAGGCTCCCATTTCTCCATGGCCGGTCCTGCATTTCTGGTTTGGACACTTTTTTCCGCATGGCCCTTTTGCCCGCTGGGAAGCCAGACTTCTTTGGAGCGCTGATTGGCCTTTCCAGGTTGCTTGGTTGGCCAAAAAGGGCGTATGCGTTTTTTCCTGAATATATTCAGGAAAAAACGCATACGCCCTTTTTGGCCAAGGGCATCATTGTCCACGTTTTGCCGCTTTTCATGTGCTTTCAAGGCGATTCGAATCTACCTCCTGAAATCTGTTTCCTGCAATTCTGCCTTGCTTTCAAAGCCTCTTCGTTGCCTTCCCTTAATATATTTGTGGACGAGAGGTATCATTTAAAACTCTGCAGGTTTGTGAATTGCAGTGCCCCTGAGCTCCATTTTTCAACTCGCTTTTTTGGGAGCTGGCCGCAAAAGCGCAGGATTGCTTCAGGCCCTCTTCTGGTTCTGGGGGGCAGGCTGAGCTTGTGCTTAATTCTTCTTCCTGATGGGAAAATAGAGTGACCTGTGCCTGTCCCAACACCTAGAGCTAGTCTCTCATTGGTTCCCCCTCTTCCCGTTCATCCTCAGGACAAATTGCAACCTGTACGGAACAGGAGGTTAAAGGTGCTGATTCTCCAAGGAGGGAGATGGCTAGTAAATCGGCTGGAATGGCGAACCCGAGCAAAGGAGATGAGAAATGAGGTGCGTTTTAGAAACCTTTCCCGATCACACGGTGTACCATCTTCTGGGTTTCTCATGCCTGTTTTCGACGTAGGAAGATGCCCTTGAACCTGGAGATTTGGGACCCATGGGATGGGTACCATGCAGTATTACTTGAAAGGGTCTGCGTTGGCTCACCCAACCTCACCGAACCTCTCAGCCCCAAGAGTGTCCACCCTTATGTCTCAATCAGCTGTGGGTCTAGATATGGTCAATCCAGGTTGCATCACAGCCCCTGAACGAATTTTGTAAGAATTTCTCTCTCTTTCACTGCCTTTGTTTCACGGGTTTTGAAAAGTAATTTATTTTTATAATGGGGTTTAGCTGCTTTTCACGGCTGTGTTTATGCCGCTTTACACCCCCTTGACTCACTTACAGAGAGATATCAATACATAGGTTTGAAGATTCTTACTAGTCAGATATATTCTTGTGCGGTGAATAGGGGGTGTTGAGTCCAGTTCACTGAAAAAGGAATAGGTCTTGTCTCTTACATATTGGGTTTATGGAACGGTATCGGAGCTAATTTGAAACCCTTGTTTTATGCATCACCCCACCTCACCTTTCCCGTTCAGCAGCCATAGTGTGTTTTCTAAACGTGTGACTCTGTTCTGTTTTGTAATTCAGTTCAAGTGTAGCGGTTTTTACATTCCCTCTCTAAGTGATATCTTATGATAAGTGTCTTTTTCTGTGTGACTTATTTCACTTAGAATCGTCGTACCTAAATCCACTCATCGTGCTGCTACTAGCCTTATGACGTGGATTTCATGGCTGAGTGATATTCCATTGTACATGAGGACCACCACTTCTTTATCCATTTTTCGCTTTCCTAGGATATTTAAGGTGTAATGAAGTGGGGGTTCTTGTCAACAGAGCAGCCCTAAACTTTGGGGTGCCTGTGTCTTGCTGATTTTTAGTTTTCCCAATTTATACGCCCATGAGTGGAAGTGCCCTATGCTCTCCAAGCTGTGTTTTTTAGATGTTTCAGAACACACCGTACACTTCTCCAGAGTGGCTGTTGGCAAGTTACATCCCACCCATCAGCGTAGCAAGGCTCCCATTTCTCCATGGCCGGTCCTGCATTTCTGGTTTGGACACTTTTTTCCGCATGGCCCTTTTGCCCGCTGGGAAGCGAGACTTCTTTGGAGCGCTGATTGGCCTTTCCAGGTTGCTTGGTTGGCCAAAAAGGGCGTATGCGTTTTTTCCTGAATATATTCAGGAAAAAACGCATACGCCCTTTTTGGCCAAGGGCATCATTGTCCACGTTTTGCCGCTTTTCATGTGCTTTCAAGGCGATTCGAATCTACCTCCTGAAATCTGTTTCCTGCAATTCTGCCTTGCTTTCAAAGCCTCTTCGTTGCCTTCCCTTAATATATTTGTGGACGAGAGGTATCATTTAAAACTCTGCAGGTTTGTGAATTGCAGTGCCCCTGAGCTCCATTTTTCAACTCGCTTTTTTGGGAGCTGGCCGCAAAAGCGCAGGATTGCTTCAGGCCCTCTTCTGGTTCTGGGGGGCAGGCTGAGCTTGTGCTTAATTCTTCTTCCTGATGGGAAAATAGAGTGACCTGTGCCTGTCCCAACACCTAGAGCTAGTCTCTCATTGGTTCCCCCTCTTCCCGTTCATCCTCAGGACAAATTGCAACCTGTACGGAACAGGAGGTTAAAGGTGCTGATTCTCCAAGGAGGGAGATGGCTAGTAAATCGGCTGGAATGGCGAACCCGAGCAAAGGAGATGAGAAATGAGGTGCGTTTTAGAAACCTTTCCCGATCACACGGTGTACCATCTTCTGGGTTTCTCATGCCTGTTTTCGACATAGGAAGATGCCCTTGAACCTGGAGATTTGGGACCCATGGGATGGGTACCATGCAGTATTACTTGAAAGGGTCTGCGTTGGCTCACCCAACCTCACCGAACCTCTCAGCCCCAAGAGTGTCCACCCTTATGTCTCAATCAGCTGTGGGTCTAGATATGGTCAATCCAGGTTGCATCACAGCCCCTGAACGAATTTTGTAAGAATTTCTCTCTCTTTCACTGCCTTTGTTTCACGGGTTTTGAAAAGTAATTTATTTTTATAATGGGGTTTAGCTGCTTTTCACGGCTGTGTTTATGCCGCTTTACACCCCCTTGACTCACTTACAGAGAGATATCAATACATAGGTTTGAAGATTCTTCCTAGTCAGATATATTCTTGTGCGGTGAATACGGGGTGTTGAGTCCAGTTCACTGAAAAAGGAATAGGTCTTGTCTCTTACATATTGGGTTTATGGAACGGTATCTGAGCTAATTTGAAACCCTTGTTTTATGCATCACCCCACCTCACCTTTCCCGTTCAGCAGCCATAGTGTGTTTTCTGAACGTGTGACTCTGTTCTGTTTTGTAATTCAGTTCAAGTGTAGCGGTTTTTACATTCCCTCTCTAAGTGATATCTTATGATAAGTGTCTTTTTCTGTGTGACTTATTTCACTTAGAATCGTCGTACCTAAATCCACTCATCGTGCTGCTACTAGCCTTAGGACGTGGATTTCATGGCTGAGTGATATTCCATTGTACATGAGGACCACCACTTCTTTATCCATTTTTCGCTTTCCTAGGATATTTAAGGTGTAATGAAGTGGGGGTTCTTGTCAACAGAGCAGCCCTAAACTTTGGGGTACCTGTGTCTTGCTGATTTTTAGTTTTCCCAATTTATACGCCCATGAGTGGAAGTGCCCTATGCTCTCCAAGCTGTGTTTTTTAGATGTTTCAGAACACACCGTACACTTCTCCAGAGTGGCTGTTGGCAAGTTACATCCCACCCATCAGCGTAGCAAGGCTCCCATTTCTCCATGGCCGGTCCTGCATTTCTGGTTTGGACACTTTTTTCCGCATGGCCCTTTTGCCCGCTGGGAAGCGAGACTTCTTTGGAGCGCTGATTGGCCTTTCTAGGTTGCTTGGTTGGCCAAAAAGGGCGTATGCGTTTTTTCCTGAATATATTCAGGAAAAAACGCATACGCCCTTTTTGCCCAAGGGCATCATTGTCCACGTTTTGCCGCTTTTCATGTGCTTTCAAGGCGATTCGAATCTACCTCCTGAAATCTGTTTCCTGCAATTCTGCCTTGCTTTCAAAGCCTCTTCGTTGCCTTCCCTTAATATATTTGTGGACGAGAGGTATCATTTAAAACTCTGCAGGTTTGTGAATTGCAGTGCCCCTGAGCTCCATTTTTCAACTCGCTTTTTTGGGAGCTGGCCGCAAAAGCGCAGGATTGCTTCAGGCCCTCTTCTGGTTCTGGGGGGCAGGCTGAGCTTGTGCTTAATTCTTCTTCCTGATGGGAAAATAGAGTGACCTGTGCCTGTCCCAACACCTAGAGCTAGTCTCTCATTGGTTCCCCCTCTTCCCCTTCATCCTCAGGACAAATTGCAACCTGTACGGAACAGGAGGTTAAAGGTGCTGATTCTCCAAGGAGGGAGATGGCTAGTAAATCGGCTGGAATGGCGAACCCGAGCAAAGGAGATGAGAAATGAGGTGCGTTTTAGAAACCTTTCCCGATCACACGGTGTACCATCTTCTGGGTTTCTCATGCCTGTTTTCGACATAGGAAGATGCCCTTGAACCTGGAGATTTGGGACCCATGGGATGGGTACCATGCAGTATTACTTGAAAGGGTCTGCGTTGGCTCACCCAACCTCACCGAACCTCTCAGCCCCAAGAGTGTCCACCCTTATGTCTCAATCAGCTGTGGGTCTAGATATGGTCAATCCAGGTTGCATCACAGCCCCTGAACGAATTTTGTAAGAATTTCTCTCTCTTTCACTGCCTTTGTTTCACGGGTTTTGAAAAGTAATTTATTTTTATAATGGGGTTTAGCTGCTTTTCACGGCTGTGTTTATGCCGCTTTACACCCCCTTGACTCACTTACAGAGAGATATCAATACATAGGTTTGAAGATTCTTCCTAGTCAGATATATTCTTGTGCGGTGAATAGGGGGTGTTGAGTCCAGTTCACTGAAAAAGGAATAGGTCTTGTCTCTTACATATTGGGTTTATGGAACGGTATCGGAGCTAATTTGAAACCCTTGTTTTATGCATCACCCCACCTCACCTTGCCCGTTCAGCAGCCATAGTGTGTTTTCTAAACGTGTGACTCTGTTCTGTTTTGTAATTCAGTTCAAGTGTAGCGGTTTTTACATTCCCTCTCTAAGTGATATCTTATGATAAGTGTCTTTTTCTGTGTGACTTATTTCACTTAGAATCGTCGTACCTAAATCCACTCATCGTGCTGCTACTAGCCTTATGACGTGGATTTCATGGCTGAGTGATATTCCATTGTACATGAGGACCACCACTTCTTTATCCATTTTTCTCTTTCCTAGGATATTTAAGGTGTAATGAAGTGGTGGTTCTTGTCCACAGAGCAGCCCTAAACTTTGGGGTGCCTGTGTCTTGCTGATTTTTAGTTTTCCCAATTTATACGCCCATGAGTGGAAGTGCCCTATGCTCTCCAAGCTGTGTTTTTTAGATGTTTCAGAACACACCGTACACTTCTCCAGAGTGGCTGTTGGCAATTTACATCCCACCCATCAGCGTAGCAAGGCTCCCATTTCTCCATGGCCGGTCCTGCATTTCTGGTTTGGACACTTTTTTCCGCATGGCCCTTTTGCCCGCTGGGAAGCCAGACTTCTTTGGAGCGCTGATTGGCCTTTCCAGGTTGCTTGGTTGGCCAAAAAGGGCGTATGCGTTTTTTCCTGAATATATTCAGGAAAAAACGCATACGCCCTTTTTGGCCAAGGGCATCATTGTCCACGTTTTGCCGCTTTTCATGTGCTTTCAAGGCGATTCGAATCTACCTCCTGAAATCTGTTTCCTGCAATTCTGCCTTGCTTTCAAAGCCTCTTCGTTGCCTTCCCTTAATATATTTGTGGACGAGAGGTATCATTTAAAACTCTGCAGGTTTGTGAATTGCAGTGCCCCTGAGCTCCATTTTTCAACTCGCTTTTTTGGGAGCTGGCCGCAAAAGCGCAGGATTGCTTCAGGCCCTCTTCTGGTTCTGGGGGGCAGGCTGAGCTTGTGCTTAATTCTTCTTCCTGATGGGAAAATAGAGTGACCTGTGCCTGTCCCAACACCTAGAGCTAGTCTCTCATTGGTTCCCCCTCTTCCCCTTCATCCTCAGGACAAATTGCAACCTGTACGGAACAGGAGGTTAAAGGTGCTGATTCTCCAAGGAGGGAGATGGCTAGTAAATCGGCTGGAATGGCGAACCCGAGCAAAGGAGATGAGAAATGAGGTGCGTTTTAGAAACCTTTCCCGATCACACGGTGTACCATCTTCTGGGTTTCTCATGCCTGTTTTCGACGTAGGAAGATGCCCTTGAACCTGGAGATTTGGGACCCATGGGATGTGTACCATGCAGTATTACTTGAAAGGGTCTGCGTTGGCTCACCCAACCTCACCGAACCTCTCAGCCCCAAGAGTGTCCACCCTTATGTCTCAATCAGCTGTGGGTCTAGATATGGTTAATCCAGGTGGCATCACAGCCCCTGAACGAATTTTGTAAGAATTTCTCTCTCTTTCACTGTCTTTGTTTCACGGGTTTTGAAAAGTAATTTATTTTTATAATGGGGTTTAGCTGCTTTTCACGGCTGTGTTTATGCCGCTTTACACCCCCTTGACTCACTTACAGAGAGATATCAATATATAGGTTTGAAGATTCTTACTAGTCAGATATATTCTTGTGCGGTGACTAGGGGGTGTTGAGTCCAGTTCACTGAAAAAGGAATAGGTCTTGTCTCTTACATATTGAGTTTATGGAACGGTATCTGAGCTAATTTGAAACCCTTGTTTTATGCATCACCCCACCTCACCTTTCCCGTTCAGCAGCCATAGTGTGTTTCCTAAACGTGGGACTCTGTTCTGTTTTGCAATTCAGTTCAAGTGTAGCGGTTTTTACATTCCCTCTCTAAGTGATATCTTATGATAAGTGTCTTTTTCTGTGTGACTTATTTCACTTAGAATCGTCGTACCTAAATCCACTCATCGTGCTGCTACTAGCCTTATGACGTGGATTTCATGGCTGAGTGATATTCCATTGTACATGAGGACCACCACTTCTTTATCCATTTTTCTCTTTCCTAGGATATTTAAGGTGTAATGAAGTGGGGGTTCTTGTCAACAGAGCAGCCCTAAACTTTGGGGTGCCTGTGTCTTGCTGATTTTTAGTTTTCCCAATTTATACGCCCATGAGTGGAAGTGCCCTATGCTCTCCAAGCTGTGTTTTTTAGATGTTTCAGAACACACCGTACACTTCTCCAGAGTGGCTGTTGGCAATTTACATCCCACCCATCAGCGTAGCAAGGCTCCCATTTCTCCATGGCCGGTCCTGCATTTCTGGTTTGGACACTTTTTTCCGCATGGCCCTTTTGCCCGCTGGGAAGCGAGACTTCTTTGGAGCGCTGATTGGCCTTTCCAGGTTGCTTGGTTGGCCAAAAAGGGCGTATGCGTTTTTTCCTGAATATATTCAGGAAAAAACGCATACGCCCTTTTTGGCCAAGGGCATCATTGTCCACGTTTTGCCGCTTTTCATGTGCTTTCAAGGCGATTCGAATCTACCTCCTGAAATCTGTTTCCTGCAATTCTGCCTTGCTTTCAAAGCCTCTTCGTTGCCTTCCCTTAATATATTTGTGGACGAGAGGTATCATTTAAAACTCTGCAGGTTTGTGAATTGCAGTGCCCCTGAGCTCCATTTTTCAACTCGCTTTTTTGGGAGCTGGCCGCAAAAGCGCAGGATTGCTTCAGGCCCTCTTCTGGTTCTGGGGGGCAGGCTGAGCTTGTGCTTAATTCTTCTTCCTGATGGGAAAATAGAGTGACCTGTGCCTGTCCCAACACCTAGAGCTAGTCTCTCATTGGTTCCCCCTCTTCCCCTTCATCCTCAGGACAAATTGCAACCTGTACGGAACAGGAGGTTAAAGGTGCTGATTCTCCAAGGAGGGAGATGGCTAGTAAATCGGCTGGAATGGCGAACCCGAGCAAAGGAGATGAGAAATGAGGTGCGTTTTAGAAACCTTTCCCGATCACACGGTGTACCATCTTCTGGGTTTCTCATGCCTGTTTTCGACGTAGGAAGATGCCCTTGAACCTGGAGATTTGGGACCCATGGGATGGGTACCATGCAGTATTACTTGAAAGGGTCTGCGTTGGCTCACCCAACCTCACCGAAACTCTCAGCCCCAAGAGTGTCCACCCTTATGTCTCAATCAGCTGTGGGTCTAGATATGGTCAATCCAGGTTGCATCACAGCCCCTGAACGAATTTTGTAAGAATTTCTCTCTCTTTCACTGCCTTTGTTTCACGGGTTTTGAAAAGTAATTTATTTTTATAATGGGGTTTAGCTGCTTTTCACGGCTGTGTTTATGCCGCTTTACACCCCCTTGACTCACTTACAGAGAGATATCAATACATAGGTTTGAAGATTCTTACTAGTCAGATATATTCTTGTGCGGTGAATAGGGGGTGTTGAGTCCAGTTCACTGAAAAAGGAATAGGTCTTGTCTCTTACATATTGGGTTTATGGAACGGTATCGGAGCTAATTTGAAACCCTTGTTTTATGCATCACCCCACCTCACCTTTCCCGTTCAGCAGCCATAGTGTGTTTTCTGAACGTGTGACTCTGTTCTGTTTTGTAATTCAGTTCAAGTGTAGCGGTTTTTACATTCCCTCTCTAAGTGATATCTTATGATAAGTGTCTTTTTCTGTGGGACTTATTTCACTTAGAATCGTCGTACCTAAATCCACTCATCGTGCTGCTACTAGCCTTATGACGTGGATTACATGGCTGAGTGATATTCCATTGTACATGAGGACCACAACTTCTTTATCCATTTTTCGCTTTCCTAGGATATTTAAGGTGTAATGAAGTGGGGGTTCTTGTCAACAGAGCAGCCCTAAACTTTGGGGTGCCTGTGTCTTGCTGATTTTTAGTTTTCCCAATTTATACGCCCATGAGTGGAAGTGCCCTATGCTCTCCAAGCTGTGTTTTTTAGATGTTTCAGAACACACCGTACACTTCTCCAGAGTGGCTGTTGGCAAGTTACATCCCACCCATCAGCGTAGCAAGGCTCCCATTTCTCCATGGCCGGTCCTGCATTTCTGGTTTGGACACTTTTTTCCGCATGGCCCTTTTGCCCGCTGGGAAGCGAGACTTCTTTGGAGCGCTGATTGGCCTTTCCAGGTTGCTTGCTTGGCGAAAAAGGGCGTATGCGTTTTTTCCTGAATATATTCAGGAAAAAACGCATACGCCCTTTTTGGCCAAGGGCATCATTGTCCACGTTTTGCCGCTTTTCATGTGCTTTCAAGGCGATTCGAATCTACCTCCTGAAATCTGTTTCCTGCAATTCTGCCTTGCTTTCAAAGCCTCTTCGTTGCCTTCCCTTAATATATTTGTGGACGAGAGGTATCATTTAAAACTCTGCAGGTTTGTGAATTGCAGTGCCCCTGAGCTCCATTTTTCAACTCGCTTTTTTGGGAGCTGGCCGCAAAAGCGCAGGATTGCTTCAGGCCCTCTTCTGGTTCTGGGGGGCAGGCTGAGCTTGTGCTTAATTCTTCTTCCTGATGGGAAAATAGAGTGACCTGTGCCTGTCCCAACACCTAGAGCTAGTCTCTCATTGGTTCCCCCTCTTCCCCTTCATCCTCAGGACAAATTGCAACCTGTACGGAACAGGAGGTTAAAGGTGCTGATTCTCCAAGGAGGGAGATGGCTAGTAAATCGGCTGGAATGGCGAACCCGAACAAAGGAGATGAGAAATGTGGTGCGTTTTAGAAACCTTTCCCGATCACACGGTGTACCATCTTCTGGGTTTCTCATGCCTGTTTTCGACGTAGGAAGATGCCCTTGAACCTGGAGATTTGGGACCCATGGGATGGGTACCATGCAGTATTACTTGAAAGGGTCTGCGTTGGCTCACCCAACCTCACCGAACCTCTCAGCCCCAAGAGTGTCCACCCTTATGTCTCAATCAGCTGTGGGTCTAGATATGGTCAATCCAGGTTGCATCACAGCCCCTGAACGAATTTTGTAAGAATTTCTCTCTCTTTCACTGCCTTTGTTTCACGGGTTTTGAAAAGTAATTTATTTTTATAATGGGGTTTAGCTGCTTTTCACGGCTGTGTTTATGCCGCTTTACACCCCCTTGACTCACTTACAGAGAGATATCAATACATAGGTTTGAAGATTCTTACTAGTCAGATATATTCTTGTGCGGTGAATAGGGGGTGTTGAGTCCAGTTCACTGAAAAAGGAATAGGTCTTGTCTCTTACATATTGGGTTTATGGAACGGTATCTGAGCTAATTTGAAACCCTTGTTTTATGCATCACCCGACCTCACCTTTCCCGTTCAGCAGCCATAGTGTGTTTTCTGAACGTGTGACTCTGTTCTGTTTTGTAATTCAGTTCAAGTGTAGCGGTTTTTACATTCCCTCTCTAAGTGATATCTTATGATAAGTGTCTTTTTCTGTGTGACTTATTTCACTTAGAATCGTCGTACCTAAATCCACTCATCGTGCTGCTACTAGCCTTATGACGTGGATTTCATGGCTGAGTGATATTCCATTGTACATGAGGACCACCACTTCTTTATCCATTTTTCGCTTTCCTAGGATATTTAAGGTGTAATGAAGTGGGGGTTCTTGTCAACAGAGCAGCCCTAAACTTTGGGGTGCCTGTGTCTTGCTGATTTTTAGTTTTCCCAATTTATACGCCCATGAGTGGAAGTGCCCTATGCTCTCCAAGCTGTGTTTTTTAGATGTTTCAGAACACACCGTACACTTCTCCAGAGTGGCTGTTGGCAATTTACATCCCACCCATCAGCGTAGCAAGGCTCCCATTTCTCCATGGCCGGTCCTGCATTTCTGGTTTGGACACTTTTTTCCGCATGGCCCTTTTGCCCGCTGGGAAGCGAGACTTCTTTGGAGCGCTGATTGGCCTTTCCAGGTTGCTTGGTTGGCCAAAAAGGGCGTATGCGTTTTTTCCTGAATATATTCAGGAAAAAACGCATACGCCCTTTTTGGCCAAGGGCATCATTGTCCACGTTTTGCCGCTTTTCATGTGCTTTCAAGGCGATTCGAATCTACCTCCTGAAATCTGTTTCCTGCAATTCTGCCTTGCTTTCAAAGCCTCTTCGTTGCCTTCCCTTAGTATATTTGTGGACGAGAGGTATCATTTAAAACTCTGCAGGTTTGTGAATTGCAGTGCCCCTGAGCTCCATTTTTCAACTCGCTTTTTTGGGAGCTGGCCGCAAAAGCGCAGGATTGCTTCAGGCCCTCTTCTGGTTCTGGGGGGCAGGCTGAGCTTGTGCTTAATTCTTCTTCCTGATGGGAAAATAGAGTGACCTGTGCCTGTCCCAACACCTAGAGCTAGTCTCTCATTGGTTCCCCCTCTTCCCGTTCATCCTCAGGACAAATTGCAACCTGTACGGAACAGGAGGTTAAAGGTGCTGATTCTCCAAGGAGGGAGATGGCTAGTAAATCGGCTGGAATGGCGAACCCGAGCAAAGGAGATGAGAAATGAGGTGCGTTTTAGAAACCTTTCCCGATCACACGGTGTACCATCTTCTGGGTTTCTCATGCCTGTTTTCGACGTAGGAAGATGCCCTTGAACCTGGAGATTTGGGACCCATGGGATGGGTACCATGCAGTATTACTTGAAAGGGTCTGCGTTGGCTCACCCAACCTCACCGAACCTCTCAGCCCCAAGAGTGTCCACCCTTATGTCTCAATCAGCTGTGGGTCTAGATATGGTCAATCCAGGTTGCATCACAGCCCCTGAACGAATTTTGTAAGAATTTCTCTCTCTTTCACTGCCTTTGTTTCACGGGTTTTGAAAAGTAATTTATTTTTATAATGGGGTTTAGCTGCTTTTCACGGCTGTGTTTATGCCGCTTTACACCCCCTTGACTCACTTACAGAGAGATATCAATACATAGGTTTGAAGATTCTTACTAGTCAGATATATTCTTGTGCGGTGAATAGGGGGTGTTGAGTCCAGTTCACTGAAAAAGGAATAGGTCTTGTCTCTTACATATTGGGTTTATGGAACGGTATCTGAGCTAATTTGAAACCCTTGTTTTATGCATCACCCGACCTCACCTTTCCCGTTCAGCAGCCATAGTGTGTTTTCTGAACGTGTGACTCTGTTCTGTTTTGTAATTCAGTTCAAGTGTAGCGGTTTTTACATTCCCTCTCTAAGTGATATCTTATGATAAGTGTCTTTTTCTGTGTGACTTATTTCACTTAGAATCGTCGTACCTAAATCCACTCATCGTGCTGCTACTAGCCTTATGACGTGGATTTCATGGCTGAGTGATATTCCATTGTACATGAGGACCACCACTTCTTTATCCATTTTTCGCTTTCCTAGGATATTTAAGGTGTAATGAAGTGGGGGTTCTTGTCAACAGAGCAGCCCTAAACTTTGGGGTGCCTGTGTCTTGCTGATTTTTAGTTTTCCCAATTTATACGCCCATGAGTGGAAGTGCCCTATGCTCTCCAAGCTGTGTTTTTTAGATGTTTCAGAACACACCGTACACTTCTCCAGAGTGGCTGTTGGCAATTTACATCCCACCCATCAGCGTAGCAAGGCTCCCATTTCTCCATGGCCGGTCCTGCATTTCTGGTTTGGACACTTTTTTCCGCATGGCCCTTTTGCCCGCTGGGAAGCGAGACTTCTTTGGAGCGCTGATTGGCCTTTCCAGGTTGCTTGGTTGGCCAAAAAGGGCGTATGCGTTTTTTCCTGAATATATTCAGGAAAAAACGCATACGCCCTTTTTGGCCAAGGGCATCATTGTCCACGTTTTGCCGCTTTTCATGTGCTTTCAAGGCGATTCGAATCTACCTCCTGAAATCTGTTTCCTGCAATTCTGCCTTGCTTTCAAAGCCTCTTCGTTGCCTTCCCTTAGTATATTTGTGGACGAGAGGTATCATTTAAAACTCTGCAGGTTTGTGAATTGCAGTGCCCCTGAGCTCCATTTTTCAACTCGCTTTTTTGGGAGCTGGCCGCAAAAGCGCAGGATTGCTTCAGGCCCTCTTCTGGTTCTGGGGGGCAGGCTGAGCTTGTGCTTAATTCTTCTTCCTGATGGGAAAATAGAGTGACCTGTGCCTGTCCCAACACCTAGAGCTAGTCTCTCATTGGTTCCCCCTCTTCCCGTTCATCCTCAGGACAAATTGCAACCTGTACGGAACAGGAGGTTAAAGGTGCTGATTCTCCAAGGAGGGAGATGGCTAGTAAATCGGCTGGAATGGCGAACCCGAGCAAAGGAGATGAGAAATGAGGTGCGTTTTAGAAACCTTTCCCGATCACACGGTGTACCATCTTCTGGGTTTCTCATGCCTGTTTTCGACGTAGGAAGATGCCCTTGAACCTGGAGATTTGGGACCCATGGGATGGGTACCATGCAGTATTACTTGAAAGGGTCTGCGTTGGCTCACCCAACCTCACCGAACCTCTCAGCCCCAAGAGTTTCCACCCTTATGTCTCAATCAGCTGTGGGTCTAGATATGGTCAATCCAGGTTGCATCACAGCCCCTGAACGAATTTTGTAAGAATTTCTCTCTCTTTCACTGCCTTTGTTTCACGGGTTTTGAAAAGTAATTTATTTTTATAATGGGGTTTAGCTGCTTTTCACGGCTGTGTTTATGCCACTTTACACCCCCTTGACTCACTTACAGAGAGATATCAATACATAGGTTTGAAGATTCTTACTAGTCAGATATATTCTTGTGCGGTGAATAGGGGGTGTTGAGTCCAGTTCACTGAAAAAGGAATAGGTCTTGTCTCTTACATATTGGGTTTATGGAACGGTATCTGAGCTAATTTGAAACCCTTGTTTTATGCATCACCCGACCTCACCTTTCCCGTTCAGCAGCCATAGTGTGTTTTCTGAACGTGTGACTCTGTTCTGTTTTGTAATTCAGTTCAAGTGTAGCGGTTTTTACATTCCCTCTCTAAGTGATATCTTATGATAAGTGTCTTTTTCTGTGTGACTTATTTCACTTAGAATCGTCGTACCTAAATCCACTCATCGTGCTGCTACTAGCCTTATGACGTGGATTTCATGGCTGAGTGATATTCCATTGTACATGAGGACCACCACTTCTTTATCCATTTTTCGCTTTCCTAGGATATTTAAGGTGTAATGAAGTGGGGGTTCTTGTCAACAGAGCAGCCCTAAACTTTGGGGTGCCTGTGTCTTGCTGATTTTTAGTTTTCCCAATTTATACGCCCATGAGTGGAAGTGCCCTATGCTCTCCAAGCTGTGTTTTTTAGATGTTTCAGAACACACCGTACACTTCTCCAGAGTGGCTGTTGGCAATTTACATCCCACCCATCAGCGTAGCAAGGCTCCCATTTCTCCATGGCCGGTCCTGCATTTCTGGTTTGGACACTTTTTTCCGCATGGCCCTTTTGCCCGCTGGGAAGCGAGACTTCTTTGGAGCGCTGATTGGCCTTTCCAGGTTGCTTGGTTGGCCAAAAAGGGCGTATGCGTTTTTTCCTGAATATATTCAGGAAAAAACGCATACGCCCTTTTTGGCCAAGGGCATCATTGTCCACGTTTTGCCGCTTTTCATGTGCTTTCAAGGCGATTCGAATCTACCTCCTGAAATCTGTTTCCTGCAATTCTGCCTTGCTTTCAAAGCCTCTTCGTTGCCTTCCCTTAGTATATTTGTGGACGAGAGGTATCATTTAAAACTCTGCAGGTTTGTGAATTGCAGTGCCCCTGAGCTCCATTTTTCAACTCGCTTTTTTGGGAGCTGGCCGCAAAAGCGCAAGATTGCTTCAGGCCCTCTTCTGGTTCTGGGGGGCAGGCTGAGCTTGTGCTTAATTCTTCTTCCTGATGGGAAAATAGAGTGACCTGTGCCTGTCCCAACACCTAGAGCTAGTCTCTCATTGGTTCCCCCTCTTCCCGTTCATCCTCAGGACAAATTGCAACCTGTACGGAACAGGAGGTTAAAGGTGCTGATTCTCCAAGGAGGGAGATGGCTAGTAAATCGGCTGGAATGGCGAACCCGAGCAAAGGAGATGAGAAATGAGGTGCGTTTTAGAAACCTTTCCCGATCACACGGTGTACCATCTTCTGGGTTTCTCATGCCTGTTTTCGACGTAGGAAGATGCCCTTGAACCTGGAGATTTGGGACCCATGGGATGGGTACCATGCAGTATTACTTGAAAGGGTCTGCGTTGGCTCACCCAACCTCACCGAACCTCTCAGCCCCAAGAGTGTCCACCCTTATGTCTCAATCAGCTGTGGGTCTAGATATGGTCAATCCAGGTTGCATCACAGCCCCTGAACGAATTTTGTAAGAATTTCTCTCTCTTTCACTGCCTTTGTTTCACGGGTTTTGAAAAGTAATTTATTTTTATAATGGGGTTTAGCTGCTTTTCACGGCTGTGTTTATGCCGCTTTACACCCCCTTGACTCACTTACAGAGAGATATCAATACATAGGTTTGAAGATTCTTACTAGTCAGATATATTCTTGTGCGGTGAATAGGGGGTGTTGAGTCCAGTTCACTGAAAAAGGAATAGGTCTTGTCTCTTACATATTGGGTTTATGGAACGGTATCTGAGCTAATTTGAAACCCTTGTTTTATGCATCACCCGACCTCACCTTTCCCGTTCAGCAGCCATAGTGTGTTTTCTGAACGTGTGACTCTGTTCTGTTTTGTAATTCATTTCAAGTGTAGCGGTTTTTACATTCCCTCTCTAAGTGATATCTTATGATAAGTGTCTTTTTCTGTGTGACTTATTTCACTTAGAATCGTCGTACCTAAATCCACTCATCGTGCTGCTACTAGCCTTATGACGTGGATTTCATGGCTGAGTGATATTCCATTGTACATGAGGACCACCACTTCTTTATCCATTTTTCGCTTTCCTAGGATATTTAAGGTGTAATGAAGTGGGGGTTCTTGTCAACAGAGCAGCCCTAAACTTTGGGGTGCCTGTGTCTTGCTGATTTTTAGTTTTCCCAATTTATACGCCCATGAGTGGAAGTGCCCTATGCTCTCCAAGCTGTGTTTTTTAGATGTTTCAGAACACACCGTACACTTCTCCAGAGTGGCTGTTGGCAATTTACATCCCACCCATCAGCGTAGCAAGGCTCCCATTTCTCCATGGCCGGTCCTGCATTTCTGGTTTGGACACTTTTTTCCGCATGGCCCTTTTGCCCGCTGGGAAGCCAGACTTCTTTGGAGCGCTGATTGGCCTTTCCAGGTTGCTTGGTTGGCCAAAAAGGGCGTATGCGTTTTTTCCTGAATATATTCAGGAAAAAACGCATACGCCCTTTTTGGCCAAGGGCATCATTGTCCACGTTTTGCCGCTTTTCATGTGCTTTCAAGGCGATTCGAATCTACCTCCTGAAATCTGTTTCCTGCAATTCTGCCTTGCTTTCAAAGCCTCTTCGTTGCCTTCCCTTAGTATATTTGTGGACGAGAGGTATCATTTAAAACTCTGCAGGTTTGTGAATTGCAGTGCCCCTGAGCTCCATTTTTCAACTCGCTTTTTTGGGAGCTGGCCGCAAAAGCGCAGGATTGCTTCAGGCCCTCTTCTGGTTCTGGGGGGCAGGCTGAGCTTGTGCTTAATTCTTCTTCCTGATGGGAAAATAGAGTGACCTGTGCCTGTCCCAACACCTAGAGCTAGTCTCTCATTGGTTCCCCCTCTTCCCGTTCATCCTCAGGACAAATTGCAACCTGTACGGAACAGGAGGTTAAAGGTGCTGATTCTCCAAGGAGGGAGATGGCTAGTAAATCGGCTGGAATGGCGAACCCGAGCAAAGGAGATGAGAAATGAGGTGCGTTTTAGAAACCTTTCCCGATCACACGGTGTACCATCTTCTGGGTTTCTCATGCCTGTTTTCGACGTAGGAAGATGCCCTTGAACCTGGAGATTTGGGACCCATGGGATGGGTACCATGCAGTATTACTTGAAAGGGTCTGCGTTGGCTCACCCAACCTCACCGAACCTCTCAGCCCCAAGAGTGTCCACCCTTATGTCTCAATCAGCTGTGGGTCTAGATATGGTCAATCCAGGTTGCATCACAGCCCCTGAACGAATTTTGTAAGAATTTCTCTCTCTTTCACTGTCTTTGTTTCACGGGTTTTGAAAAGTAATTTATTTTTATAATGGGGTTTAGCTGCTTTTCACGGCTGTGTTTATGCCGCTTTACACCCCCTTGACTCACTTACAGAGAGATATCAATACATAGGTTTGAAGATTCTTACTAGTCAGATATATTCTTGTGCGGTGAATAGGGGGTGTTGAGTCCAGTTCACTGAAAAAGGAATAGGTCTTGTCTCTTACATATTGGGTTTATGGAACGGTATCGGAGCTAATTTGAAACCCTTGTTTTATGCATCACCCCACCTCACCTTTCCCGTTCAGCAGCCATAGTGTGTTTTCTAAACGTGTGACTCTGTTCTGTTTTGTAATTCAGTTCAAGTGTAGCGGTTTTTACATTCCCTCTCTAAGTGATATCTTATGATAAGTGTCTTTTTCTGTGTGACTTATTTCACTTAGAATCGTCGTACCTAAATCCACTCATCGTGCTGCTACTAGCCTTATGACGTGGATTTCATGGCTGAGTGATATTCCATTGTACATGAGGACCACAACTTCTTTATCCATTTTTCGCTTTCCTAGGATATTTAAGGTGTAATGAAGTGGGGGTTCTTGTCAACAGAGCAGCCCTAAACTTTGGGGTGCCTGTGTCTTGCTGATTTTTAGTTTTCCCAATTTATACGCCCATGAGTGGAAGTGCCCTATGCTCTCCAAGCTGTGTTTTTTAGATGTTTCAGAACACACCGTACACTTCTCCAGAGTGGCTGTTGGCAATTTACATCCCACCCATCAGCGTAGCAAGGCTCCCATTTCTCCATGGCCGGTCCTGCATTTCTGGTTTGGACACTTTTTTCCGCATGGCCCTTTTGCCCGCTGGGAAGCCAGACTTCTTTGGAGCGCTGATTGGCCTTTCCAGGTTGCTTGGTTGGCCAAAAAGGGCGTATGCGTTTTTTCCTGAATATATTCAGGAAAAAACGCATACGCCCTTTTTGGCCAAGGGCATCATTGTCCACGTTTTGCCGCTTTTCATGTGCTTTCAAGGCGATTCGAATCTACCTCCTGAAATCTGTTTCCTGCAATTCTGCCTTGCTTTCAAAGCCTCTTCGTTGCCTTCCCTTAGTATATTTGTGGACGAGAGGTATCATTTAAAACTCTGCAGGTTTGTGAATTGCAGTGCCCCTGAGCTCCATTTTTCAACTCGCTTTTTTGGGAGCTGGCCGCAAAAGCGCAGGATTGCTTCAGGCCCTCTTCTGGTTCTGGGGGGCAGGCTGAGCTTGTGCTTAATTCTTCTTCCTGATGGGAAAATAGAGTGACCTGTGCCTGTCCCAACACCTAGAGCTAGTCTCTCATTGGTTCCCCCTCTTCCCGTTCATCCTCAGGACAAATTGCAACCTGTACGGAACAGGAGGTTAAAGGTGCTGATTCTCCAAGGAGGGAGATGGCTAGTAAATCGGCTGGAATGGCGAACCCGAGCAAAGGAGATGAGAAATGAGGTGCGTTTTAGAAACCTTTCCCGATCACACGGTGTACCATCTTCTGGGTTTCTCATGCCTGTTTTCGACGTAGGAAGATGCCCTTGAACCTGGAGATTTGGGACCCATGGGATGGGTACCATGCAGTATTACTTGAAAGGGTCTGCGTTGGCTCACCCAACCTCACCGAACCTCTCAGCCCCAAGAGTGTCCACCCTTATGTCTCAATCAGCTGTGGGTCTAGATATGGTCAATCCAGGTTGCATCACAGCCCCTGAACGAATTTTGTAAGAATTTCTCTCTCTTTCACTGCCTTTGTTTCACGGGTTTTGAAAAGTAATTTATTTTTATAATGGGGTTTAGCTGCTTTTCACGGCTGTGTTTATGCCGCTTTACACCCCCTTGACTCACTTACAGAGAGATATCAATACATAGGTTTGAAGATTCTTACTAGTCAGATATATTCTTGTGCGGTGAATAGGGGGTGTTGAGTCCAGTTCACTGAAAAAGGAATAGGTCTTGTCTCTTACATATTGGGTTTATGGAACGGTATCGGAGCTAATTTGAAACCCTTGTTTTATGCATCACCCGACCTCACCTTTCCCGTTCAGCAGCCATAGTGTGTTTTCTGAACGTGTGACTCTGTTCTGTTTTGTAATTCAGTTCAAGTGTAGCGGTTTTTACATTCCCTCTCTAAGTGATATCTTATGATAAGTGTCTTTTTCTGTGTGACTTATTTCACTTAGAATCGTCGTACCTAAATCCACTCATCGTGCTGCTACTAGCCTTATGACGTGGATTTCATGGCTGAGTGATATTCCATTGTACATGAGGACCACCACTTCTTTATCCATTTTTCGCTTTCCTAGGATATTTAAGGTGTAATGAAGTGGGGGTTCTTGTCAACAGAGCAGCCCTAAACTTTGGGGTGCCTGTGTCTTGCTGATTTTTAGTTTTCCCAATTTATACGCCCATGAGTGGAAGTGCCCTATGCTCTCCAAGCTGTGTTTTTTAGATGTTTCAGAACACACCGTACACTTCTCCAGAGTGGCTGTTGGCAATTTACATCCCACCCATCAGCGTAGCAAGGCTCCCATTTCTCCATGGCCGGTCCTGCATTTCTGGTTTGGACACTTTTTTCCGCATGGCCCTTTTGCCCGCTGGGAAGCCAGACTTCTTTGGAGCGCTGATTGGCCTTTCCAGGTTGCTTGGTTGGCCAAAAAGGGCGTATGCGTTTTTTCCTGAATATATTCAGGAAAAAACGCATACGCCCTTTTTGGCCAAGGGCATCATTGTCCACGTTTTGCCGCTTTTCATGTGCTTTCAAGGCGATTCGAATCTACCTCCTGAAATCTGTTTCCTGCAATTCTGCCTTGCTTTCAAAGCCTCTTCGTTGCCTTCCCTTAGTATATTTGTGGACGAGAGGTATCATTTAAAACTCTGCAGGTTTGTGAATTGCAGTGCCCCTGAGCTCCATTTTTCAACTCGCTTTTTTGGGAGCTGGCCGCAAAAGCGCAGGATTGCTTCAGGCCCTCTTCTGGTTCTGGGGGGCAGGCTGAGCTTGTGCTTAATTCTTCTTCCTGATGGGAAAATAGAGTGACCTGTGCCTGTCCCAACACCTAGAGCTAGTCTCTCATTGGTTCCCCCTCTTCCCGTTCATCCTCAGGACAAATTGCAACCTGTACGGAACAGGAGGTTAAAGGTGCTGATTCTCCAAGGAGGGAGATGGCTAGTAAATCGGCTGGAATGGCGAACCCGAGCAAAGGAGATGAGAAATGAGGTGCGTTTTAGAAACCTTTCCCGATCACACGGTGTACCATCTTCTGGGTTTCTCATGCCTGTTTTCGACGTAGGAAGATGCCCTTGAACCTGGAGATTTGGGACCCATGGGATGGGTACCATGCAGTATTACTTGAAAGGGTCTGCGTTGGCTCACCCAACCTCACCGAACCTCTCAGCCCCAAGAGTGTCCACCCTTATGTCTCAATCAGCTGTGGGTCTAGATATGGTCAATCCAGGTTGCATCACAGCCCCTGAACGAATTTTGTAAGAATTTCTCTCTCTTTCACTGCCTTTGTTTCACGGGTTTTGAAAAGTAATTTATTTTTATAATGGGGTTTAGCTGCTTTTCACGGCTGTGTTTATGCCGCTTTACACCCCCTTGACTCACTTACAGAGAGATATCAATACATAGGTTTGAAGATTCTTACTAGTCAGATATATTCTTGTGCGGTGAATAGGGGGTGTTGAGTCCAGTTCACTGAAAAAGGAATAGGTCTTGTCTCTTACATATTGGGTTTATGGAACGGTATCGGAGCTAATTTGAAACCCTTGTTTTATGCATCACCCCACCTCACCTTTCCCGTTCAGCAGCCATAGTGTGTTTTCTAAACGTGTGACTCTGTTCTGTTTTGTAATTCAGTTCAAGTGTAGCGGTTTTTACATTCCCTCTCTAAGTGATATCTTATGATAAGTGTCTTTTTCTGTGTGACTTATTTCACTTAGAATCGTCGTACCTAAATCCACTCATCGTGCTGCTACTAGCCTTATGACGTGGATTTCATGGCTGAGTGATATTCCATTGTACATGAGGACCACAACTTCTTTATCCATTTTTCGCTTTCCTAGGATATTTAAGGTGTAATGAAGTGGGGGTTCTTGTCAACAGAGCAGCCCTAAACTTTGGGGTGCCTGTGTCTTGCTGATTTTTAGTTTTCCCAATTTATACGCCCATGAGTGGAAGTGCCCTATGCTCTCCAAGCTGTGTTTTTTAGATGTTTCAGAACACACCGTACACTTCTCCAGAGTGGCTGTTGGCAAGTTACATCCCACCCATCAGCGTAGCAAGGCTCCCATTTCTCCATGGCCGGTCCTGCATTTCTGGTTTGGACACTTTTTTCCGCATGGCCCTTTTGCCCGCTGGGAAGCCAGACTTCTTTGGAGCGCTGATTGGCCTTTCCAGGTTGCTTGGTTGGCCAAAAAGGGCGTATGCGTTTTTTCCTGAATATATTCAGGAAAAAACGCATACGCCCTTTTTGGCCAAGGGCATCATTGTCCACGTTTTGCCGCTTTTCATGTGCTTTCAAGGCGATTCGAATCTACCTCCTGAAATCTGTTTCCTGCAATTCTGCCTTGCTTTCAAAGCCTCTTCGTTGCCTTCCCTTAATATATTTGTGGACGAGAGGTATCATTTAAAACTCTGCAGGTTTGTGAATTGCAGTGCCCCTGAGCTCCATTTTTCAACTCGCTTTTTTGGGAGCTGGCCGCAAAAGCGCAGGATTGCTTCAGGCCCTCTTCTGGTTCTGGGGGGCAGGCTGAGCTTGTGCTTAATTCTTCTTCCTGATGGGAAAATAGAGTGACCTGTGCCTGTCCCAACACCTAGAGCTAGTCTCTCATTGGTTCCCCCTCTTCCCGTTCATCCTCAGGACAAATTGCAACCTGTACGGAACAGGAGGTTAAAGGTGCTGATTCTCCAAGGAGGGAGATGGCTAGTAAATCGGCTGGAATGGCGAACCCGAGCAAAGGAGATGAGAAATGAGGTGCGTTTTAGAAACCTTTCCCGATCACACGGTGTACCATCTTCTGGGTTTCTCATGCCTGTTTTCGACGTAGGAAGATGCCCTTGAACCTGGAGATTTGGGACCCATGGGATGGGTACCATGCAGTATTACTTGAAAGGGTCTGCGTTGGCTCACCCAACCTCACCGAACCTCTCAGCCCCAAGAGTTTCCACCCTTATGTCTCAATCAGCTGTGGGTCTAGATATGGTCAATCCAGGTTGCATCACAGCCCCTGAACGAATTTTGTAAGAATTTCTCTCTCTTTCACTGCCTTTGTTTCACGGGTTTTGAAAAGTAATTTATTTTTATAATGGGGTTTAGCTGCTTTTCACGGCTGTGTTTATGCCGCTTTACACCCCCTTGACTCACTTACAGAGAGATATCAATACATAGGTTTGAAGATTCTTACTAGTCAGATATATTCTTGTGCGGTGAATAGGGGGTGTTGAGTCCAGTTCACTGAAAAAGGAATAGGTCTTGTCTCTTACATATTGGGTTTATGGAACGGTATCGGAGCTAATTTGAAACCCTTGTTTTATGCATCACCCCACCTCACCTTTCCCGTTCAGCAGCCATAGTGTGTTTTCTAAACGTGTGACTCTGTTCTGTTTTGTAATTCAGTTCAAGTGTAGCGGTTTTTACATTCCCTCTCTAAGTGATATCTTATGATAAGTGTCTTTTTCTGTGTGACTTATTTCACTTAGAATCGTCGTACCTAAATCCACTCATCGTGCTGCTACTAGCCTTATGACGTGGATTTCATGGCTGAGTGATATTCCATTGTACATGAGGACCACCACTTCTTTATCCATTTTTCGCTTTCCTAGGATATTTAAGGTGTAATGAAGTGGGGGTTCTTGTCAACAGAGCAGCCCTAAACTTTGGGGTGCCTGTGTCTTGCTGATTTTTAGTTTTCCCAATTTATACGCCCATGAGTGGAAGTGCCCTATGCTCTCCAAGCTGTGTTTTTTAGATGTTTCAGAACACACCGTACACTTCTCCAGAGTGGCTGTTGGCAAGTTACATCCCACCCATCAGCGTAGCAAGGCTCCCATTTCTCCATGGCCGGTCCTGCATTTCTGGTTTGGACACTTTTTTCCGCATGGCCCTTTTGCCCGCTGGGAAGCCAGACTTCTTTGGAGCGCTGATTGGCCTTTCCAGGTTGCTTGGTTGGCCAAAAAGGGCGTATGCGTTTTTTCCTGAATATATTCAGGAAAAAACGCATACGCCCTTTTTGGCCAAGGGCATCATTGTCCACGTTTTGCCGCTTTTCATGTGCTTTCAAGGCGATTCGAATCTACCTCCTGAAATCTGTTTCCTGCAATTCTGCCTTGCTTTCAAAGCCTCTTCGTTGCCTTCCCTTAATATATTTGTGGACGAGAGGTATCATTTAAAACTCTGCAGGTTTGTGAATTGCAGTGCCCCTGAGCTCCATTTTTCAACTCGCTTTTTTGGGAGCTGGCCGCAAAAGCGCAGGATTGCTTCAGGCCCTCTTCTGGTTCTGGGGGGCAGGCTGAGCTTGTGCTTAATTCTTCTTCCTGATGGGAAAATAGAGTGACCTGTGCCTGTCCCAACACCTAGAGCTAGTCTCTCATTGGTTCCCCCTCTTCCCGTTCATCCTCAGGACAAATTGCAACCTGTACGGAACAGGAGGTTAAAGGTGCTGATTCTCCAAGGAGGGAGATGGCTAGTAAATCGGCTGGAATGGCGAACCCGAGCAAAGGAGATGAGAAATGAGGTGCGTTTTAGAAACCTTTCCCGATCACACGGTGTACCATCTTCTGGGTTTCTCATGCCTGTTTTCGACGTAGGAAGATGCCCTTGAACCTGGAGATTTGGGACCCATGGGATGGGTACCATGCAGTATTACTTGAAAGGGTCTGCGTTGGCTCACCCAACCTCACCGAACCTCTCAGCCCCAAGAGTTTCCACCCTTATGTCTCAATCAGCTGTGGGTCTAGATATGGTCAATCCAGGTTGCATCACAGCCCCTGAACGAATTTTGTAAGAATTTCTCTCTCTTTCACTGCCTTTGTTTCACGGGTTTTGAAAAGTAATTTATTTTTATAATGGGGTTTAGCTGCTTTTCACGGCTGTGTTTATGCCGCTTTACACCCCCTTGACTCACTTACAGAGAGATATCAATACATAGGTTTGAAGATTCTTACTAGTCAGATATATTCTTGTGCGGTGAATAGGGGGTGTTGAGTCCAGTTCACTGAAAAAGGAATAGGTCTTGTCTCTTACATATTGGGTTTATGGAACGGTATCGGAGCTAATTTGAAACCCTTGTTTTATGCATCACCCCACCTCACCTTTCCCGTTCAGCAGCCATAGTGTGTTTTCTAAACGTGTGACTCTGTTCTGTTTTGTAATTCAGTTCAAGTGTAGCGGTTTTTACATTCCCTCTCTAAGTGATATCTTATGATAAGTGTCTTTTTCTGTGTGACTTATTTCACTTAGAATCGTCGTACCTAAATCCACTCATCGTGCTGCTACTAGCCTTATGACGTGGATTTCATGGCTGAGTGATATTCCATTGTACATGAGGACCACCACTTCTTTATCCATTTTTCGCTTTCCTAGGATATTTAAGGTGTAATGAAGTGGGGGTTCTTGTCAACAGAGCAGCCCTAAACTTTGGGGTGCCTGTGTCTTGCTGATTTTTAGTTTTCCCAATTTATACGCCCATGAGTGGAAGTGCCCTATGCTCTCCAAGCTGTGTTTTTTAGATGTTTCAGAACACACCGTACACTTCTCCAGAGTGGCTGTTGGCAAGTTACATCCCACCCATCAGCGTAGCAAGGCTCCCATTTCTCCATGGCCGGTCCTGCATTTCTGGTTTGGACACTTTTTTCCGCATGGCCCTTTTGCCCGCTGGGAAGCCAGACTTCTTTGGAGCGCTGATTGGCCTTTCCAGGTTGCTTGGTTGGCCAAAAAGGGCGTATGCGTTTTTTCCTGAATATATTCAGGAAAAAACGCATACGCCCTTTTTGGCCAAGGGCATCATTGTCCACGTTTTGCCGCTTTTCATGTGCTTTCAAGGCGATTCGAATCTACCTCCTGAAATCTGTTTCCTGCAATTCTGCCTTGCTTTCAAAGCCTCTTCGTTGCCTTCCCTTAATATATTTGTGGACGAGAGGTATCATTTAAAACTCTGCAGGTTTGTGAATTGCAGTGCCCCTGAGCTCCATTTTTCAACTCGCTTTTTTGGGAGCTGGCCGCAAAAGCGCAGGATTGCTTCAGGCCCTCTTCTGGTTCTGGGGGGCAGGCTGAGCTTGTGCTTAATTCTTCTTCCTGATGGGAAAATAGAGTGACCTGTGCCTGTCCCAACACCTAGAGCTAGTCTCTCATTGGTTCCCCCTCTTCCCGTTCATCCTCAGGACAAATTGCAACCTGTACGGAACAGGAGGTTAAAGGTGCTGATTCTCCAAGGAGGGAGATGGCTAGTAAATCGGCTGGAATGGCGAACCCGAGCAAAGGAGATGAGAAATGAGGTGCGTTTTAGAAACCTTTCCCGATCACACGGTGTACCATCTTCTGGGTTTCTCATGCCTGTTTTCGACGTAGGAAGATGCCCTTGAACCTGGAGATTTGGGACCCATGGGATGGGTACCATGCAGTATTACTTGAAAGGGTCTGCGTTGGCTCACCCAACCTCACCGAACCTCTCAGCCCCAAGAGTTTCCACCCTTATGTCTCAATCAGCTGTGGGTCTAGATATGGTCAATCCAGGTTGCATCACAGCCCCTGAACGAATTTTGTAAGAATTTCTCGCTCTTTCACTGCCTTTGTTTCACGGGTTTTGAAAAGTAATTTATTTTTATAATGGGGTTTAGCTGCTTTTCACGGCTGTGTTTATGCCGCTTTACACCCCCTTGACTCACTTACAGAGAGATATCAATACATAGGTTTGAAGATTCTTACTAGTCAGATATATTCTTGTGCGGTGAATAGGGGGTGTTGAGTCCAGTTCACTGAAAAAGGAATAGGTCTTGTCTCTTACATATTGGGTTTATGGAACGGTATCGGAGCTAATTTGAAACCCTTGTTTTATGCATCACCCCACCTCACCTTTCCCGTTCAGCAGCCATAGTGTGTTTTCTAAACGTGTGACTCTGTTCTGTTTTGTAATTCAGTTCAAGTGTAGGCGGTTTTTACATTCCCTCTCTAAGTGATATCTTATGATAAGTGTCTTTTTCTGTGTGACTTATTTCACTTAGAATCGTCGTACCTAAATCCACTCATCGTGCTGCTACTAGCCTTATGACGTGGATTTCATGGCTGAGTGATATTCCATTGTACATGAGGACCACCACTTCTTTATCCATTTTTCGCTTTCCTAGGATATTTAAGGTGTAATGAAGTGGGGGTTCTTGTCAACAGAGCAGCCCTAAACTTTGGGGTGCCTGTGTCTTGCTGATTTTTAGTTTTCCCAATTTATACGCCCATGAGTGGAAGTGCCCTATGCTCTCCAAGCTGTGTTTTTTAGATGTTTCAGAACACACCGTACACTTCTCCAGAGTGGCTGTTGGCAAGTTACATCCCACCCATCAGCGTAGCAAGGCTCCCATTTCTCCATGGCCGGTCCTGCATTTCTGGTTTGGACACTTTTTTCCGCATGGCCCTTTTGCCCGCTGGGAAGCGAGACTTCTTTGGAGCGCTGATTGGCCTTTCCAGGTTGCTTGGTTGGCCAAAAAGGGCGTATGCGTTTTTTCCTGAATATATTCAGGAAAAAACGCATACGCCCTTTTTGGCCAAGGGCATCATTGTCCACGTTTTGCCGCTTTTCATGTGCTTTCAAGGCGATTCGAATCTACCTCCTGAAATCTGTTTCCTGCAATTCTGCCTTGCTTTCAAAGCCTCTTCGTTGCCTTCCCTTAGTATATTTGTGGACGAGAGGTATCATTTAAAACTCTGCAGGTTTGTGAATTGCAGTGCCCCTGAGCTCCATTTTTCAACTCGCTTTTTTGGGAGCTGGCCGCAAAAGCGCAGGATTGCTTCAGGCCCTCTTCTGGTTCTGGGGGGCAGGCTGAGCTTGTGCTTAATTCTTCTTCCTGATGGGAAAATAGAGTGACCTGTGCCTGTCCCAACACCTAGAGCTAGTCTCTCATTGGTTCCCCCTCTTCCCGTTCATCCTCAGGACAAATTGCAACCTGTACGGAACAGGAGGTTAAAGGTGCTGATTCTCCAAGGAGGGAGATGGCTAGTAAATCGGCTGGAATGGCGAACCCGAGCAAAGGAGATGAGAAATGAGGTGCGTTTTAGAAACCTTTCCCGATCACACGGTGTACCATCTTCTGGGTTTCTCATGCCTGTTTTCGACGTAGGAAGATGCCCTTGAACCTGGAGATTTGGGACCCATGGGATGGGTACCATGCAGTATTACTTGAAAGGGTCTGCGTTGGCTCACCCAACCTCACCGAACCTCTCAGCCCCAAGAGTGTCCACCCTTATGTCTCAATCAGCTGTGGGTCTAGATATGGTCAATCCAGGTTGCATCACAGCCCCTGAACGAATTTTGTAAGAATTTCTCTCTCTTTCACTGCCTTTGTTTCACGGGTTTTGAAAAGTAATTTATTTTTATAATGGGGTTTAGCTGCTTTTCACGGCTGTGTTTATGCCGCTTTACACCCCCTTGACTCACTTACAGAGAGATATCAATACATAGGTTTGAAGATTCTTACTAGTCAGATATATTCTTGTGCGGTGAATAGGGGGTGTTGAGTCCAGTTCACTGAAAAAGGAATAGGTCTTGTCTCTTACATATTGGGTTTATGGAACGGTATCGGAGCTAATTTGAAACCCTTGTTTTATGCATCACCCCACCTCACCTTTCCCGTTCAGCAGCCATAGTGTGTTTTCTAAACGTGTGACTCTGTTCTGTTTTGTAATTCAGTTCAAGTGTAGCGGTTTTTACATTCCCTCTCTAAGTGATATCTTATGATAAGTGTCTTTTTCTGTGTGACTTATTTCACTTAGAATCGTCGTACCTAAATCCACTCATCGTGCTGCTACTAGCCTTATGACGTGGATTTCATGGCTGAGTGATATTCCATTGTACATGAGGACCACCACTTCTTTATCCATTTTTCGCTTTCCTAGGATATTTAAGGTGTAATGAAGTGGGGGTTCTTGTCAACAGAGCAGCCCTAAACTTTGGGGTGCCTGTGTCTTGCTGATTTTTAGTTTTCCCAATTTATACGCCCATGAGTGGAAGTGCCCTATGCTCTCCAAGCTGTGTTTTTTAGATGTTTCAGAACACACCGTACACTTCTCCAGAGTGGCTGTTGGCAAGTTACATCCCACCCATCAGCGTAGCAAGGCTCCCATTTCTCCATGGCCGGTCCTGCATTTCTGGTTTGGACACTTTTTTCCGCATGGCCCTTTTGCCCGCTGGGAAGCGAGACTTCTTTGGAGCGCTGATTGGCCTTTCCAGGTTGCTTGGTTGGCCAAAAAGGGCGTATGCGTTTTTTCCTGAATATATTCAGGAAAAAACGCATACGCCCTTTTTGGCCAAGGGCATCATTGTCCACGTTTTGCCGCTTTTCATGTGCTTTCAAGGCGATTCGAATCTACCTCCTGAAATCTGTTTCCTGCAATTCTGCCTTGCTTTCAAAGCCTCTTCGTTGCCTTCCCTTAGTATATTTGTGGACGAGAGGTATCATTTAAAACTCTGCAGGTTTGTGAATTGCAGTGCCCCTGAGCTCCATTTTTCAACTCGCTTTTTTGGGAGCTGGCCGCAAAAGCGCAGGATTGCTTCAGGCCCTCTTCTGGTTCTGGGGGGCAGGCTGAGCTTGTGCTTAATTCTTCTTCCTGATGGGAAAATAGAGTGACCTGTGCCTGTCCCAACACCTAGAGCTAGTCTCTCATTGGTTCCCCCTCTTCCCGTTCATCCTCAGGACAAATTGCAACCTGTACGGAACAGGAGGTTAAAGGTGCTGATTCTCCAAGGAGGGAGATGGCTAGTAAATCGGCTGGAATGGCGAACCCGAGCAAAGGAGATGAGAAATGAGGTGCGTTTTAGAAACCTTTCCCGATCACACGGTGTACCATCTTCTGGGTTTCTCATGCCTGTTTTCGACGTAGGAAGATGCCCTTGAACCTGGAGATTTGGGACCCATGGGATGGGTACCATGCAGTATTACTTGAAAGGGTCTGCGTTGGCTCACCCAACCTCACCGAACCTCTCAGCCCCAAGAGTGTCCACCCTTATGTCTCAATCAGCTGTGGGTCTAGATATGGTCAATCCAGGTTGCATCACAGCCCCTGAACGAATTTTGTAAGAATTTCTCTCTCTTTCACTGCCTTTGTTTCACGGGTTTTGAAAAGTAATTTATTTTTATAATGGGGTTTAGCTGCTTTTCACGGCTGTGTTTATGCCGCTTTACACCCCCTTGACTCACTTACAGAGAGATATCAATACATAGGTTTGAAGATTCTTACTAGTCAGATATATTCTTGTGCGGTGAATAGGGGGTGTTGAGTCCAGTTCACTGAAAAAGGAATAGGTCTTGTCTCTTACATATTGGGTTTATGGAACGGTATCGGAGCTAATTTGAAACCCTTGTTTTATGCATCACCCCACCTCACCTTTCCCGTTCAGCAGCCATAGTGTGTTTTCTAAACGTGTGACTCTGTTCTGTTTTGTAATTCAGTTCAAGTGTAGCGGTTTTTACATTCCCTCTCTAAGTGATATCTTATGATAAGTGTCTTTTTCTGTGTGACTTATTTCACTTAGAATCGTCGTACCTAAATCCACTCATCGTGCTGCTACTAGCCTTATGACGTGGATTTCATGGCTGAGTGATATTCCATTGTACATGAGGACCACAACTTCTTTATCCATTTTTCGCTTTCCTAGGATATTTAAGGTGTAATGAAGTGGGGGTTCTTGTCAACAGAGCAGCCCTAAACTTTGGGGTGCCTGTGTCTTGCTGATTTTTAGTTTTCCCAATTTATACGCCCATGAGTGGAAGTGCCCTATGCTCTCCAAGCTGTGTTTTTTAGATGTTTCAGAACACACCGTACACTTCTCCAGAGTGGCTGTTGGCAATTTACATCCCACCCATCAGCGTAGCAAGGCTCCCATTTCTCCATGGCCGGTCCTGCATTTCTGGTTTGGACACTTTTTTCCGCATGGCCCTTTTGCCCGCTGGGAAGCCAGACTTCTTTGGAGCGCTGATTGGCCTTTCCAGGTTGCTTGGTTGGCCAAAAAGGGCGTATGCGTTTTTTCCTGAATATATTCAGGAAAAAACGCATACGCCCTTTTTGGCCAAGGGCATCATTGTCCACGTTTTGCCGCTTTTCATGTGCTTTCAAGGCGATTCGAATCTACCTCCTGAAATCTGTTTCCTGCAATTCTGCCTTGCTTTCAAAGCCTCTTCGTTGCCTTCCCTTAATATATTTGTGGACGAGAGGTATCATTTAAAACTCTGCAGGTTTGTGAATTGCAGTGCCCCTGAGCTCCATTTTTCAACTCGCTTTTTTGGGAGCTGGCCGCAAAAGCGCAGGATTGCTTCAGGCCCTCTTCTGGTTCTGGGGGGCAGGCTGAGCTTGTGCTTAATTCTTCTTCCTGATGGGAAAATAGAGTGACCTGTGCCTGTCCCAACACCTAGAGCTAGTCTCTCATTGGTTCCCCCTCTTCCCGTTCATCCTCAGGACAAATTGCAACCTGTACGGAACAGGAGGTTAAAGGTGCTGATTCTCCAAGGAGGGAGATGGCTAGTAAATCGGCTGGAATGGCGAACCCGAGCAAAGGAGATGAGAAATGAGGTGCGTTTTAGAAACCTTTCCCGATCACACGGTGTACCATCTTCTGGGTTTCTCATGCCTGTTTTCGACGTAGGAAGATGCCCTTGAACCTTGAGATTTGGGACCCATGGGATGGGTACCATGCAGTATTACTTGAAAGGGTCTGCGTTGGCTCACCCAACCTCACCGAACCTCTCAGCCCCAAGAGTTTCCACCCTTATGTCTCAATCAGCTGTGGGTCTAGATATGGTCAATCCAGGTTGCATCACAGCCCCTGAACGAATTTTGTAAGAATTTCTCTCTCTTTCACTGCCTTTGTTTCACGGGTTTTGAAAAGTAATTTATTTTTATAATGGGGTTTAGCTGCTTTTCACGGCTGTGTTTATGCCACTTTACACCCCCTTGACTCACTTACAGAGAGATATCAATACATAGGTTTGAAGATTCTTACTAGTCAGATATATTCTTGTGCGGTGAATAGGGGGTGTTGAGTCCAGTTCACTGAAAAAGGAATAGGTCTTGTCTCTTACATATTGGGTTTATGGAACGGTATCGGAGCTAATTTGAAACCCTTGTTTTATGCATCACCCCACCTCACCTTTCCCGTTCAGCAGCCATAGTGTGTTTTCTAAACGTGTGACTCTGTTCTGTTTTGTAATTCAGTTCAAGTGTAGGCGGTTTTTACATTCCCTCTCTAAGTGATATCTTATGATAAGTGTCTTTTTCTGTGTGACTTATTTCACTTAGAATCGTCGTACCTAAATCCACTCATCGTGCTGCTACTAGCCTTATGACGTGGATTTCATGGCTGAGTGATATTCCATTGTACATGAGGACCACAACTTCTTTATCCATTTTTCGCTTTCCTAGGATATTTAAGGTGTAATGAAGTGGGGGTTCTTGTCAACAGAGCAGCCCTAAACTTTGGGGTGCCTGTGTCTTGCTGATTTTTAGTTTTCCCAATTTATACGCCCATGAGTGGAAGTGCCCTATGCTCTCCAAGCTGTGTTTTTTAGATGTTTCAGAACACACCGTACACTTCTCCAGAGTGGCTGTTGGCAAGTTACATCCCACCCATCAGCGTAGCAAGGCTCCCATTTCTCCATGGCCGGTCCTGCATTTCTGGTTTGGACACTTTTTTCCGCATGGCCCTTTTGCCCGCTGGGAAGCGAGACTTGTTTGGAGCGCTGATTGGCCTTTCCAGGTTGCTTGGTTGGCCAAAAAGGGCGTATGCGTTTTTTCCTGAATATATTCAGGAAAAAACGCATACGCCCTTTTTGGCCAAGGGCATCATTGTCCACGTTTTGCCGCTTTTCATGTGCTTTCAAGGCGATTCGAATCTACCTCCTGAAATCTGTTTCCTGCAATTCTGCCTTGCTTTCAAAGCCTCTTCGTTGCCTTCCCTTAATATATTTGTGGACGAGAGGTATCATTTAAAACTCTGCAGGTTTGTGAATTGCAGTGCCCCTGAGCTCCATTTTTCAACTCGCTTTTTTGGGAGCTGGCCGCAAAAGCGCAGGATTGCTTCAGGCCCTCTTCTGGTTCTGGGGGGCAGGCTGAGCTTGTGCTTAATTCTTCTTCCTGATGGGAAAATAGAGTGACCTGTGCCTGTCCCAACACCTAGAGCTAGTCTCTCATTGGTTCCCCCTCTTCCCGTTCATCCTCAGGACAAATTGCAACCTGTACGGAACAGGAGGTTAAAGGTGCTGATTCTCCAAGGAGGGAGATGGCTAGTAAATTGGCTGGAATGGCGAACCCGAGCAAAGGAGATGAGAAATGAGGTGCGTTTTAGAAACCTTTCCCGATCACACGGTGTACCATCTTCTGGGTTTCTCATGCCTGTTTTCGACGTAGGAAGATGCCCTTGAACCTGGAGATTTGGGACCCATGGGATGGGTACCATGCAGTATTACTTGAAAGGGTCTGCGTTGGCTCACCCAACCTCACCGAACCTCTCAGCCCCAAGAGTGTCCACCCTTATGTCTCAATCAGCTGTGGGTCTAGATATGGTCAATCCAGGTTGCATCACAGCCCCTGAACGAATTTTGTAAGAATTTCTCTCTCTTTCACTGCCTTTGTTTCACGGGTTTTGAAAAGTAATTTATTTTTATAATGGGGTTTAGCTGCTTTTCACGGCTGTGTTTATGCCGCTTTACACCCCCTTGACTCACTTACAGAGAGATATCAATACATAGGTTTGAAGATTCTTACTAGTCAGATATATTCTTGTGCGGTGAATAGGGGGTGTTGAGTCCAGTTCACTGAAAAAGGAATAGGTCTTGTCTCTTACATATTGGGTTTATGGAACGGTATCTGAGCTAATTTGAAACCCTTGTTTTATGCATCACCCCACCTCACCTTTCCCGTTCAGCAGCCATAGTGTGTTTTCTGAACGTGTGACTCTGTTCTGTTTTGTAATTCAGTTCAAGTGTAGCGGTTTTTACATTCCCTCTCTAAGTGATATCTTATGATAAGTGTCTTTTTCTGTGTGACTTATTTCACTTAGAATCGTCGTACCTAAATCCACTCATCGTGCTGCTACTAGCCTTATGACGTGGATTTCATGGCTGAGTGATATTCCATTGTACATGAGGACCACCACTTCTTTATCCATTTTTCGCTTTCCTAGGATATTTAAGGTGTAATGAAGTGGGGGTTCTTGTCAACAGAGCAGCCCTAAACTTTGGGGTGCCTGTGTCTTGCTGATTTTTAGTTTTCCCAATTTATACGCCCATGAGTGGAAGTGCCCTATGCTCTCCAAGCTGTGTTTTTTAGATGTTTCAGAACACACCGTACACTTCTCCAGAGTGGCTGTTGGCAAGTTACATCCCACCCATCAGCGTAGCAAGGCTCCCATTTCTCCATGGCCGGTCCTGCATTTCTGGTTTGGATACTTTTTTCCGCATGGCCCTTTTGCCCGCTGGGAAGCCAGACTTCTTTGGAGCGCTGATTGGCCTTTCCAGGTTGCTTGGTTGGCCAAAAAGGGCGTATGCGTTTTTTCCTGAATATATTCAGGAAAAAACGCATACGCCCTTTTTGGCCAAGGGCATCATTGTCCACGTTTTGCCGCTTTTCATGTGCTTTCAAGGCGATTCGAATCTACCTCCTGAAATCTGTTTCCTGCAATTCTGCCTTGCTTTCAAAGCCTCTTCGTTGCCTTCCCTTAGTATATTTGTGGACGAGAGGTATCATTTAAAACTCTGCAGGTTTGTGAATTGCAGTGCCCCTGAGCTCCATTTTTCAACTCGCTTTTTTGGGAGCTGGCCGCAAAAGCGCAGGATTGCTTCAGGCCCTCTTCTGCTTCTGGGGGGCAGGCTGAGCTTGTGCTTAATTCTTCTTCCTGATGGGAAAATAGAGTGACCTGTGCCTGTCCCAACACCTAGAGCTAGTCTCTCATTGGTTCCCCCTCTTCCCGTTCATCCTCAGGACAAATTGCAACCTGTACGGAACAGGAGGTTAAAGGTGCTGATTCTCCAAGGAGGGAGATGGCTAGTAAATCGGCTGGAATGGCGAACCCGAGCCAAGGAGATGAGAAATGAGGTGCGTTTTAGAAACCTTTCCCGATCACACGGTGTACCATCTTCTGGGTTTCTCATGCCTGTTTTCGACGTAGGAAGATGCCCTTGAACCTGGAGATTTGGGACCCATGGGATGGGTACCATGCAGTATTACTTGAAAGGGTCTGCGTTGGCTCACCCAACCTCACCGAACCTCTCAGCCCCAAGAGTGTCCACCCTTATGTCTCAATCAGCTGTGGGTCTAGATATGGTCAATCCAGGTTGCATCACAGCCCCTGAACGAATTTTGTAAGAATTTCTCTCTCTTTCACTGCCTTTGTTTCACGGGTTTTGAAAAGTAATTTATTTTTATAATGGGGTTTAGCTGCTTTTCACGGCTGTGTTTATGCCGCTTTACACCCCCTTGACTCACTTACAGAGAGATATCAATACATAGGTTTGAAGATTCTTACTAGTCAGATATATTCTTGTGCGGTGAATAGGGGGTGTTGAGTCCAGTTCACTGAAAAAGGAATAGGTCTTGTCTCTTACATATTGGGTTTATGGAACGGTATCGGAGCTAATTTGAAACCCTTGTTTTATGCATCACCCCACCTCACCTTTCCCGTTCAGCAGCCATAGTGTGTTTTCTAAACGTGTGACTCTGTTCTGTTTTGTAATTCAGTTCAAGTGTAGCGGTTTTTACATTCCCTCTCTAAGTGATATCTTATGATAAGTGTCTTTTTCTGTGGGACTTATTTCACTTAGAATCGTCGTACCTAAATCCACTCATCGTGCTGCTACTAGCCTTATGACGTGGATTTCATGGCTGAGTGATATTCCATTGTACATGAGGACCACAACTTCTTTATCCATTTTTCGCTTTCCTAGGATATTTAAGGTGTAATGAAGTGGGGGTTCTTGTCAACAGAGCAGCCCTAAACTTTGGGGTGCCTGTGTCTTGCTGATTTTTAGTTTTCCCAATTTATACGCCCATGAGTGGAAGTGCCCTATGCTCTCCAAGCTGTGTTTTTTAGATGTTTCAGAACACACCGTACACTTCTCCAGAGTGGCTGTTGGCAATTTACATCCCACCCATCAGCGTAGCAAGGCTCCCATTTCTCCATGGCCGGTCCTGCATTTCTGGTTTGGACACTTTTTTCCGCATGGCCCTTTTGCCCGCTGGGAAGCCAGACTTCTTTGGAGCGCTGATTGGCCTTTCCAGGTTGCTTGGTTGGCCAAAAAGGGCGTATGCGTTTTTTCCTGAATATATTCAGGAAAAAATGCATACGCCCTTTTTGGCCAAGGGCATCATTGTCCACGTTTTGCCGCTTTTCATGTGCTTTCAAGGCGATTCGAATCTACCTCCTGAAATCTGTTTCCTGAAATTCTGCCTTGCTTTCAAAGCCTCTTCGTTGCCTTCCCTTAATATATTTGTGGACGAGAGGTATCATTTAAAACTCTGCAGGTTTGTGAATTGCAGTGTCCCTGAGCTCCATTTTTCAACTCGCTTTTTTGGGAGCTGGCCACAAAAGCGCAGGATTGCTTCAGGCCCTCTTCTGGTTCTGGGGGGCAGGCTGAGCTTGTGCTTAATTCTTCTTCCTGATGGGAAAATAGAGTGACCTGTGCCTGTCCCAACACCTAGAGCTAGTCTCTCATTGGTTCCCCCTCTTCCCGTTCATCCTCAGGACAAATTGCAACCTGTACGGAACAGGAGGTTAAAGGTGCTGATTCTCCAAGGAGGGAGATGGCTAGTAAATCGGCTGGAATGGCGAACCCGAGCAAAGGAGATGAGAAATGAGGTGCGTTTTAGAAACCTTTCCCGATCACACGGTGTACCATCTTCTGGGTTTCTCATGCCTGTTTTCGACGTAGGAAGATGCCCTTGAACCTGGAGATTTGGGACCCATGGGATGGGTACCATGCAGTATTACTTGAAAGGGTCTGCGTTGTCTCACCCAACCTCACCGAACCTCTCAGCCCCAAGAGTGTCCACCCTTATGTCTCAATCAGCTGTGGGTCTAGATATGGTCAATCCAGGTTGCATCACAGCCCCTGAACGAATTTTGTAAGAATTTCTCTCTCTTTCACTGCCTTTGTTTCACGGGTTTTGAAAAGTAATTTATTTTTATAATGGGGTTTAGCTGCTTTTCACGGCTGTGTTTATGCCGCTTTACACCCCCTTGACTCACTTACAGAGAGATATCAATACATAGGTTTGAAGATTCTTACTAGTCAGATATATTCTTGTGCGGTGAATAGGGGGTGTTGAGTCCAGTTCACTGAAAAAGGAATAGGTCTTGTCTCTTACATATTGGGTTTATGGAACGGTATCTGAGCTAATTTGAAACCCTTGTTTTATGCATCACCCCACCTCACCTTTCCCGTTCAGCAGCCATAGTGTGTTTTCTGAACGTGTGACTCTGTTCTGTTTTGTAATTCAGTTCAAGTGTAGCGGTTTTTACATTCCCTCTCTAAGTGATATCTTATGATAAGTGTCTTTTTCTGTGTGACTTATTTCACTTAGAATCGTCGTACCTAAATCCACTCATCGTGCTGCTACTAGCCTTATGACGTGGATTTCATGGCTGAGTGATATTCCATTGTACATGAGGACCACCACTTCTTTATCCATTTTTCGCTTTCCTAGGATATTTAAGGTGTAATGAAGTGGGGGTTCTTGTCAACAGAGCAGCCCTAAACTTTGGGGTGCCTGTGTCTTGCTGATTTTTAGTTTTCCCAATTTATACGCCCATGAGTGGAAGTGCCCTATGCTCTCCAAGCTGTGTTTTTTAGATGTTTCAGAACACACCGTACACTTCTCCAGAGTGGCTGTTGGCAAGTTACATCCCACCCATCAGCGTAGCAAGGCTCCCATTTCTCCATGGCCGGTCCTGCATTTCTGGTTTGGATACTTTTTTCCGCATGGCCCTTTTGCCCGCTGGGAAGCCAGACTTCTTTGGAGCGCTGATTGGCCTTTCCAGGTTGCTTGGTTGGCCAAAAAGGGCGTATGCGTTTTTTCCTGAATATATTCAGGAAAAAACGCATACGCCCTTTTTGGCCAAGGGCATCATTGTCCACGTTTTGCCGCTTTTCATGTGCTTTCAAGGCGATTCGAATCTACCTCCTGAAATCTGTTTCCTGCAATTCTGCCTTGCTTTCAAAGCCTCTTCGTTGCCTTCCCTTAGTATATTTGTGGACGAGAGGTATCATTTAAAACTCTGCAGGTTTGTGAATTGCAGTGCCCCTGAGCTCCATTTTTCAACTCGCTTTTTTGGGAGCTGGCCGCAAAAGCGCAGGATTGCTTCAGGCCCTCTTCTGCTTCTGGGGGGCAGGCTGAGCTTGTGCTTAATTCTTCTTCCTGATGGGAAAATAGAGTGACCTGTGCCTGTCCCAACACCTAGAGCTAGTCTCTCATTGGTTCCCCCTCTTCCCGTTCATCCTCAGGACAAATTGCAACCTGTACGGAACAGGAGGTTAAAGGTGCTGATTCTCCAAGGAGGGAGATGGCTAGTAAATCGGCTGGAATGGCGAACCCGAGCCAAGGAGATGAGAAATGAGGTGCGTTTTAGAAACCTTTCCCGATCACACGGTGTACCATCTTCTGGGTTTCTCATGCCTGTTTTCGACGTAGGAAGATGCCCTTGAACCTGGAGATTTGGGACCCATGGGATGGGTACCATGCAGTATTACTTGAAAGGGTCTGCGTTGGCTCACCCAACCTCACCGAACCTCTCAGCCCCAAGAGTGTCCACCCTTATGTCTCAATCAGCTGTGGGTCTAGATATGGTCAATCCAGGTTGCATCACAGCCCCTGAACGAATTTTGTAAGAATTTCTCTCTCTTTCACTGCCTTTGTTTCACGGGTTTTGAAAAGTAATTTATTTTTATAATGGGGTTTAGCTGCTTTTCACGGCTGTGTTTATGCCGCTTTACACCCCCTTGACTCACTTACAGAGAGATATCAATACATAGGTTTGAAGATTCTTACTAGTCAGATATATTCTTGTGCGGTGAATAGGGGGTGTTGAGTCCAGTTCACTGAAAAAGGAATAGGTCTTGTCTCTTACATATTGGGTTTATGGAACGGTATCGGAGCTAATTTGAAACCCTTGTTTTATGCATCACCCCACCTCACCTTTCCCGTTCAGCAGCCATAGTGTGTTTTCTAAACGTGTGACTCTGTTCTGTTTTGTAATTCAGTTCAAGTGTAGCGGTTTTTACATTCCCTCTCTAAGTGATATCTTATGATAAGTGTCTTTTTCTGTGGGACTTATTTCACTTAGAATCGTCGTACCTAAATCCACTCATCGTGCTGCTACTAGCCTTATGACGTGGATTTCATGGCTGAGTGATATTCCATTGTACATGAGGACCACAACTTCTTTATCCATTTTTCGCTTTCCTAGGATATTTAAGGTGTAATGAAGTGGGGGTTCTTGTCAACAGAGCAGCCCTAAACTTTGGGGTGCCTGTGTCTTGCTGATTTTTAGTTTTCCCAATTTATACGCCCATGAGTGGAAGTGCCCTATGCTCTCCAAGCTGTGTTTTTTAGATGTTTCAGAACACACCGTACACTTCTCCAGAGTGGCTGTTGGCAATTTACATCCCACCCATCAGCGTAGCAAGGCTCCCATTTCTCCATGGCCGGTCCTGCATTTCTGGTTTGGACACTTTTTTCCGCATGGCCCTTTTGCCCGCTGGGAAGCCAGACTTCTTTGGAGCGCTGATTGGCCTTTCCAGGTTGCTTGGTTGGCCAAAAAGGGCGTATGCGTTTTTTCCTGAATATATTCAGGAAAAAATGCATACGCCCTTTTTGGCCAAGGGCATCATTGTCCACGTTTTGCCGCTTTTCATGTGCTTTCAAGGCGATTCGAATCTACCTCCTGAAATCTGTTTCCTGAAATTCTGCCTTGCTTTCAAAGCCTCTTCGTTGCCTTCCCTTAATATATTTGTGGACGAGAGGTATCATTTAAAACTCTGCAGGTTTGTGAATTGCAGTGTCCCTGAGCTCCATTTTTCAACTCGCTTTTTTGGGAGCTGGCCACAAAAGCGCAGGATTGCTTCAGGCCCTCTTCTGGTTCTGGGGGGCAGGCTGAGCTTGTGCTTAATTCTTCTTCCTGATGGGAAAATAGAGTGACCTGTGCCTGTCCCAACACCTAGAGCTAGTCTCTCATTGGTTCCCCCTCTTCCCGTTCATCCTCAGGACAAATTGCAACCTGTAAGGAACAGGAGGTTAAAGGTGCTGATTCTCCAAGGAGGGAGATGGCTAGTAAATCGGCTGGAATGGCGAACCCGAGCAAAGGAGATGAGAAATGAGGTGCGTTTTAGAAACCTTTCCCGATCACACGGTGTACCATCTTCTGGGTTTCTCATGCCTGTTTTCGACGTAGGAAGATGCCCTTGAACCTGGAGATTTGGGACCCATGGGATGGGTACCATGCAGTATTACTTGAAAGGGTCTGCGTTGTCTCACCCAACCTCACCGAACCTCTCAGCCCCAAGAGTGTCCACCCTTATGTCTCAATCAGCTGTGGGTCTAGATATGGTCAATCCAGGTTGCATCACAGCCCCTGAACGAATTTTGTAAGAATTTCTCTCTCTTTCACTGCCTTTGTTTCACGGGTTTTGAAAAGTAATTTATTTTTATAATGGGGTTTAGCTGCTTTTCACGGCTGTGTTTATGCCGCTTTACACCCCCTTGACTCACTTACAGAGAGATATCAATACATAGGTTTGAAGATTCTTACTAGTCAGATATATTCTTGTGCGGTGAATAGGGGGTGTTGAGTCCAGTTCACTGAAAAAGGAATAGGTCTTGTCTCTTACATATTGGGTTTATGGAACGGTATCTGAGCTAATTTGAAACCCTTGTTTTATGCATCACCCCACCTCACCTTTCCCGTTCAGCAGCCATAGTGTGTTTTCTGAACGTGTGACTCTGTTCTGTTTTGTAATTCAGTTCAAGTGTAGCGGTTTTTACATTCCCTCTCTAAGTGATATCTTATGATAAGTGTCTTTTTCTGTGTGACTTATTTCACTTAGAATCGTCGTACCTAAATCCACTCATCGTGCTGCTACTAGCCTTATGACGTGGATTTCATGGCTGAGTGATATTCCATTGTACATGAGGACCACCACTTCTTTATCCATTTTTCGCTTTCCTAGGATATTTAAGGTGTAATGAAGTGGGGGTTCTTGTCAACAGAGCAGCCCTAAACTTTGGGGTGCCTGTGTCTTGCTGATTTTTAGTTTTCCCAATTTATACGCCCATGAGTGGAAGTGCCCTATGCTCTCCAAGCTGTGTTTTTTAGATGTTTCAGAACACACCGTACACTTCTCCAGAGTGGCTGTTGGCAAGTTACATCCCACCCATCAGCGTAGCAAGGCTCCCATTTCTCCATGGCCGGTCCTGCATTTCTGGTTTGGATACTTTTTTCCGCATGGCCCTTTTGCCCGCTGGGAAGCCAGACTTCTTTGGAGCGCTGATTGGCCTTTCCAGGTTGCTTGGTTGGCCAAAAAGGGCGTATGCGTTTTTTCCTGAATATATTCAGGAAAAAACGCATACGCCCTTTTTGGCCAAGGGCATCATTGTCCACGTTTTGCCGCTTTTCATGTGCTTTCAAGGCGATTCGAATCTACCTCCTGAAATCTGTTTCCTGCAATTCTGCCTTGCTTTCAAAGCCTCTTCGTTGCCTTCCCTTAGTATATTTGTGGACGAGAGGTATCATTTAAAACTCTGCAGGTTTGTGAATTGCAGTGCCCCTGAGCTCCATTTTTCAACTCGCTTTTTTGGGAGCTGGCCGCAAAAGCGCAGGATTGCTTCAGGCCCTCTTCTGGTTCTGGGGGGCAGGCTGAGCTTGTGCTTAATTCTTCTTCCTGATGGGAAAATAGAGTGACCTGTGCCTGTCCCAACACCTAGAGCTAGTCTCTCATTGGTTCCCCCTCTTCCCGTTCATCCTCAGGACAAATTGCAACCTGTACGGAACAGGAGGTTAAAGGTGCTGATTCTCCAAGGAGGGAGATGGCTAGTAAATCGGCTGGAATGGCGAACCCGAGCAAAGGAGATGAGAAATGAGGTGCGTTTTAGAAACCTTTCCCGATCACACGGTGTACCATCTTCTGGGTTTCTCATGCCTGTTTTCGACGTAGGAAGATGCCCTTGAACCTGGAGATTTGGGACCCATGGGATGGGTACCATGCAGTATTACTTGAAAGGGTCTGCGTTGGCTCACCCAACCTCACCGAACCTCTCAGCCCCAAGAGTTTCCACCCTTATGTCTCAATCAGCTGTGGGTCTAGATATGGTCAATCCAGGTTGCATCACAGCCCCTGAACGAATTTTGTAAGAATTTCTCTCTCTTTCACTGCCTTTGTTTCACGGGTTTTGAAAAGTAATTTATTTTTATAATGGGGTTTAGCTGCTTTTCACGGCTGTGTTTATGCCGCTTTACACCCCCTTGACTCACTTACAGAGAGATATCAATACATAGGTTTGAAGATTCTTACTAGTCAGATATATTCTTGTGCGGTGAATAGGGGGTGTTGAGTCCAGTTCACTGAAAAAGGAATAGGTCTTGTCTCTTACATATTGGGTTTATGGAACGGTATCGGAGCTAATTTGAAACCCTTGTTTTATGCATCACCCCACCTCACCTTTCCCGTTCAGCAGCCATAGTGTGTTTTCTAAACGTGTGACTCTGTTCTGTTTTGTAATTCAGTTCAAGTGTAGGCGGTTTTTACATTCCCTCTCTAAGTGATATCTTATGATAAGTGTCTTTTTCTGTGGGACTTATTTCACTTAGAATCGTCGTACCTAAATCCACTCATCGTGCTGCTACTAGCCTTATGACGTGGATTTCATGGCTGAGTGATATTCCATTGTACATGAGGACCACAACTTCTTTATCCATTTTTCGCTTTCCTAGGATATTTAAGGTGTAATGAAGTGGGGGTTCTTGTCAACAGAGCAGCCCTAAACTTTGGGGTGCCTGTGTCTTGCTGATTTTTAGTTTTCCCAATTTATACGCCCATGAGTGGAAGTGCCCTATGCTCTCCAAGCTGTGTTTTTTAGATGTTTCAGAACACACCGTACACTTCTCCAGAGTGGCTGTTGGCAATTTACATCCCACCCATCAGCGTAGCAAGGCTCCCATTTCTCCATGGCCGGTCCTGCATTTCTGGTTTGGACACTTTTTTCCGCATGGCCCTTTTGCCCGCTGGGAAGCGAGACTTCTTTGGAGCGCTGATTGGCCTTTCCAGGTTGCTTGGTTGGCCAAAAAGGGCGTATGCGTTTTTTCCTGAATATATTCAGGAAAAAACGCATACGCCCTTTTTGGCCAAGGGCATCATTGTCCACGTTTTGCCGCTTTTCATGTGCTTTCAAGGCGAGTCGAATCTACCTCCTGAAATCTGTTTCCTGAAATTCTGCCTTGCTTTCAAAGCCTCTTCGTTGCCTTCCCTTAATATATTTGTGGACGAGAGGTATCATTTAAAACTCTGCAGGTTTGTGAATTGCAGTGTCCCTGAGCTCCATTTTTCAACTCGCTTTTTTGGGAGCTGGCCACAAAAGCGCAGGATTGCTTCAGGCCCTCTTCTGGTTCTGGGGGGCAGGCTGAGCTTGTGCTTAATTCTTCTTCCTGATGGGAAAATAGAGTGACCTGTGCCTGTCCCAACACCTGGAGCTAGTCTCTCATTGGTTCCCCCTCTTCCCGTTCATCCTCAGGACAAATTGCAACCTGTACGGAACAAGAGGTTAAAGGTGCTGATTCTCCAAGGAGGGAGATGGCTAGTAAATCGGCTGGAATGGCGAACCCGAGCAAAGGAGATGAGAAATGAGGTGCGTTTTAGAAACCTTTCCCGATCACACGGTGTACCATCTTCTGGGTTTCTCATGCCTGTTTTCGACGTAGGAAGATGCCCTTGAACCTGGAGATTTGGGACCCATGGGATGGGTACTATGCAGTATTACTTGAAAGGGTCTGCGTTGGCTCACCCAACCTCACTGAACCTCTCAGCCCCAAGAGTGTCCACCCTTATGTCTCAATCAGCTGTGGGTCTAGATATGGTCAATCCAGGTTGCATCACAGCCCCTGAACGAATTTTGTAAGAATTTCTCTCTCTTTCACTGCCTTTGTTTCACGGGTTTTGAAAAGTAATTTATTTTTATAATGGGGTTTAGCTGCTTTTCACGGCTGTGTTTATGCCGCTTTACACCCCCTTGACTCACTTACAGAGAGATATCAATACATAGGTTTGAAGATTCTTACTAGTCAGATATATTCTTGTGCGGTGAATAGGGGGTGTTGAGTCCAGTTCACTGAAAAAGGAATAGGTCTTGTCTCTTACATATTGGGTTTATGGAACGGTATCTGAGCTAATTTGAAACCCTTGTTTTATGCATCACCCCACCTCACCTTTCCCGTTCAGCAGCCATAGTGTGTTTTCTGAACGTGTGACTCTGTTCTGTTTTGTAATTCAGTTCAAGTGTAGCGGTTTTTACATTCCCTCTCTAAGTGATATCTTATGATAAGTGTCTTTTTCTGTGTGACTTATTTCACTTAGAATCGTCGTACCTAAATCCACTCATCGTGCTGCTACTAGCCTTATGACGTGGATTTCATGGCTGAGTGATATTCCATTGTACATGAGGACCACCACTTCTTTATCCATTTTTCGCTTTCCTAGGATATTTAAGGTGTAATGAAGTGGGGGTTCTTGTCAACAGAGCAGCCCTAAACTTTGGGGTGCCTGTGTCTTGCTGATTTTTAGTTTTCCCAATTTATACGCCCATGAGTGGAAGTGCCCTATGCTCTCCAAGCTGTGTTTTTTAGATGTTTCAGAACACACCGTACACTTCTCCGGAGTGGCTGTTGGCAATTTACATCCCACCCATCAGCGTAGCAAGGCTCCCATTTCTCCATGGCCGGTCCTGCATTTCTGGTTTGGATACTTTTTTCCGCATGGCCCTTTTGCCCGCTGGGAAGCCAGACTTCTTTGGAGCGCTGATTGGCCTTTCCAGGTTGCTTGGTTGGCCAAAAAGGGCGTATGCGTTTTTTCCTGAATATATTCAGGAAAAAACGCATACGCCCTTTTTGGCCAAGGGCATCATTGTCCACGTTTTGCCGCTTTTCATGTGCTTTCAAGGCGATTCGAATCTACCTCCTGAAATCTGTTTCCTGCAATTCTGCCTTGCTTTCAAAGCCTCTTCGTTGCCTTCCCTTAATATATTTGTGGACGAGAGGTATCATTTAAAACTCTGCAGGTTTGTGAATTGCAGTGCCCCTGAGCTCCATTTTTCAACTCGCTTTTTTGGGAGCTGGCCGCAAAAGCGCAGGATTGCTTCAGGCCCTCTTCTGGTTCTGGGGGGCAGGCTGAGCTTGTGCTTAATTCTTCTTCCTGATGGGAAAATAGAGTGACCTGTGCCTGTCCCAACACCTAGAGCTAGTCTCTCATTGGTTCCCCCTCTTCCCGTTCATCCTCAGGACAAATTGCAACCTGTACGGAACAGGAGGTTAAAGGTGCTGATTCTCCAAGGAGGGAGATGGCTAGTAAATCGGCTGGAATGGCGAACCCGAGCAAAGGAGATGAGAAATGAGGTGCGTTTTAGAAACCTTTCCCGATCACACGGTGTACCATCTTCTGGGTTTCTCATGCCTGTTTTCGACGTAGGAAGATGCCCTTGAACCTGGAGATTTGGGACCCATGGGATGGGTACCATGCAGTATTACTTGAAAGGGTCTGCGTTGGCTCACCCAACCTCACCGAACCTCTCAGCCCCAAGAGTGTCCACCCTTATGTCTCAATCAGCTGTGGGTCTAGATATGGTCAATCCAGGTTGCATCACAGCCCCTGAACGAATTTTGTAAGAATTTCTCTCTCTTTCACTGCCTTTGTTTCACGGGTTTTGAAAAGTAATTTATTTTTATAATGGGGTTTAGCTGCTTTTCACGGCTGTGTTTATGCCGCTTTACACCCCCTTGACTCACTTACAGAGAGATATCAATACATAGGTTTGAAGATTCTTACTAGTCAGATATATTCTTGTGCGGTGAATAGGGGGTGTTGAGTCCAGTTCACTGAAAAAGGAATAGGTCTTGTCTCTTACATATTGGGTTTATGGAACGGTATCGGAGCTAATTTGAAACCCTTGTTTTATGCATCACCCCACCTCACCTTTCCCGTTCAGCAGCCATAGTGTGTTTTCTAAACGTGTGACTCTGTTCTGTTTTGTAATTCAGTTCAAGTGTAGGCGGTTTTTACATTCCCTCTCTAAGTGATATCTTATGATAAGTGTCTTTTTCTGTGTGACTTATTTCACTTAGAATCGTCGTACCTAAATCCACTCATCGTGCTGCTACTAGCCTTATGACGTGGATTTCATGGCTGAGTGATATTCCATTGTACATGAGGTCCACCACTTCTTTATCCATTTTTCGCTTTCCTAGGATATTTAAGGTGTAATGAAGTGGGGGTTCTTGTCAACAGAGCAGCCCTAAACTTTGGGGTGCCTGTGTCTTGCTGATTTTTAGTTTTCCCAATTTATACGCCCATGAGTGGAAGTGCCCTATGCTCTCCAAGCTGTGTTTTTTAGATGTTTCAGAACACACCGTACACTTCTCCAGAGTGGCTGTTGGCAATTTACATCCCACCCATCAGCGTAGCAAGGCTCCCATTTCTCCATGGCCGGTCCTGCATTTCTGGTTTGGACACTTTTTTCCGCATGGCCCTTTTGCCCGCTGGGAAGCCAGACTTCTTTGGAGCGCTGATTGGCCTTTCCAGGTTGCTTGGTTGGCCAAAAAGGGCGTATGCGTTTTTTCCTGAATATATTCAGGAAAAAACGCATACGCCCTTTTTGGCCAAGGGCATCATTGTCCACGTTTTGCCGCTTTTCATGTGCTTTCAAGGCGATTCGAATCTACCTCCTGAAATCTGTTTCCTGCAATTCTGCCTTGCTTTCAAAGCCTCTTCGTTGCCTTCCCTTAATATATTTGTGGACGAGAGGTATCATTTAAAACTCTGCAGGTTTGTGAATTGCAGTGCCCCTGAGCTCCATTTTTCAACTCGCTTTTTTGGGAGCTGGCCGCAAAAGCGCAGGATTGCTTCAGGCCCTCTTCTGGTTCTGGGGGGCAGGCTGAGCTTGTGCTTAATTCTTCTTCCTGATGGGAAAATAGAGTGACCTGTGCCTGTCCCAACACCTAGAGCTAGTCTCTCATTGGTTCCCCCTCTTCCCGTTCATCCTCAGGACAAATTGCAACCTGTACGGAACAGGAGGTTAAAGGTGCTGATTCTCCAAGGAGGGTGATGGCTAGTAAATCGGCTGGAATGGCGAACCCGAGCAAAGGAGATGAGAAATGAGGTGCGTTTTAGAAACCTTTCCCGATCACACGGTGTACCATCTTCTGGGTTTCTCATGCCTGTTTTCGACGTAGGAAGATGCCCTTGAACCTGGAGATTTGGGACCCATGGGATGGGTACCATGCAGTATTACTTGAAAGGGTCTGCGTTGGCTCACCCAACCTCACCGAACCTCTCAGGCCCAAGAGTGTCCACCCTTATGTCTCAATCAGCTGTGGGTCTAGATATGGTCAATCCAGGTTGCATCACAGCCCCTGAACGAATTTTGTAAGAATTTCTCTCTCTTTCACTGCCTTTGTTTCACGGGTTTTGAAAAGTAATTTATTTTTATAATGGGGTTTAGCTGCTTTTCACGGCTGTGTTTATGCCGCTTTACACCCCCTTGACTCACTTACAGAGAGATATCAATACATAGGTTTGAAGATTCTTACTAGTCAGATATATTCTTGTGCGGTGAATAGGGGGTGTTGAGTCCAGTTCACTGAAAAAGGAATAGGTCTTGTCTCTTACATATTGGGTTTATGGAACGGTATCGGAGCTAATTTGAAACCCTTGTTTTATGCATCACCCCACCTCACCTTTCCCGTTCAGCAGCCATAGTGTGTTTTCTGAACGTGTGACTCTGTTCTGTTTTGTAATTCAGTTCAAGTGTAGCGGTTTTTACATTCCCTCTCTAAGTGATATCTTATGATAAGTGTCTTTTTCTGTGTGACTTATTTCACTTAGAATCGTCGTACCTAAATCCACTCATCGTGCTGCTACTAGCCTTATGACGTGGATTTCATGGCTGAGTGATATTCCATTGTACATGAGGACCACCACTTCTTTATCCATTTTTCGCTTTCCTAGGATATTTAAGGTGTAATGAAGTGGGGGTTCTTGTCAACAGAGCAGCCCTAAACTTTGGGGTGCCTGTGTCTTGCTGATTTTTAGTTTTCCCAATTTATACGCCCATGAGTGGAAGTGCCCTATGCTCTCCAAGCTGTGTTTTTTAGATGTTTCAGAACACACCGTACACTTCTCCAGAGTGGCTGTTGGCAAGTTACATCCCACCCATCAGCGTAGCAAGGCTCCCATTTCTCCATGGCCGGTCCTGCATTTCTGGTTTGGATACTTTTTTCCGCATGGCCCTTTTGCCCGCTGGGAAGCCAGACTTCTTTGGAGCGCTGATTGGCCTTTCCAGGTTGCTTGGTTGGCCAAAAAGGGCGTATGCGTTTTTTCCTGAATATATTCAGGAAAAAACGCATACGCCCTTTTTGGCCAAGGGCATCATTGTCCACGTTTTGCCGCTTTTCATGTGCTTTCAAGGCGATTCGAATCTACCTCCTGAAATCTGTTTCCTGCAATTCTGCCTTGCTTTCAAAGCCTCTTCGTTGCCTTCCCTTAATATATTTGTGGACGAGAGGTATCATTTAAAACTCTGCAGGTTTGTGAATTGCAGTGCCCCTGAGCTCCATTTTTCAACTCGCTTTTTTGGGAGCTGGCCGCAAAAGCGCAGGATTGCTTCAGGCCCTCTTCTGGTTCTGGGGGGCAGGCTGAGCTTGTGCTTAATTCTTCTTCCTGATGGGAAAATAGAGTGACCTGTGCCTGTCCCAACACCTAGAGCTAGTCTCTCATTGGTTCCCCCTCTTCCCGTTCATCCTCAGGACAAATTGCAACCTGTACGGAACAGGAGGTTAAAGGTGCTGATTCTCCAAGGAGGGATATGGCTAGTAAATCGGCTGGAATGGCGAACCCGAGCAAAGGAGATGAGAAATGAGGTGCGTTTTAGAAACCTTTCCCGATCACACGGTGTACCATCTTCTGGGTTTCTCATGCCTGTTTTCGACGTAGGAAGATGCCCTTGAACCTGGAGATTTGGGACCCATGGGATGGGTACCATGCAGTATTACTTGAAAGGGTCTGCGTTGGCTCACCCAACCTCACCGAACCTCTCAGCCCCAAGAGTGTCCACCCTTATGTCTCAATCAGCTGTGGGTCTAGATATGGTCAATCCAGGTTGCATCACAGCCCCTGAACGAATTTTGTAAGAATTTCTCTCTCTTTCACTGCCTTTGTTTCACGGGTTTTGAAAAGTAATTTATTTTTATAATGGGGTTTAGCTGCTTTTCACGGCTGTGTTTATGCCGCTTTACACCCCCTTGACTCACTTACAGAGAGATATCAATACATAGGTTTGAAGATTCTTACTAGTCAGATATATTCTTGTGCGGTGAATAGGGGGTGTTGAGTCCAGTTCACTGAAAAAGGAATAGGTCTTGTCTCTTACATATTGGGTTTATGGAACGGTATCGGAGCTAATTTGAAACCCTTGTTTTATGCATCACCCCACCTCACCTTTCCCGTTCAGCAGCCATAGTGTGTTTTCTAAACGTGTGACTCTGTTCTGTTTTGTAATTCAGTTCAAGTGTAGGCGGTTTTTACATTCCCTCTCTAAGTGATATCTTATGATAAGTGTCTTTTTCTGTGGGACTTATTTCACTTAGAATCGTCGTACCTAAATCCACTCATCGTGCTGCTACTAGCCTTATGACGTGGATTTCATGGCTGAGTGATATTCCATTGTACATGAGGACCACAACTTCTTTATCCATTTTTCGCTTTCCTAGGATATTTAAGGTGTAATGAAGTGGGGGTTCTTGTCAACAGAGCAGCCCTAAACTTTGGGGTGCCTGTGTCTTGCTGATTTTTAGTTTTCCCAATTTATACGCCCATGAGTGGAAGTGCCCTATGCTCTCCAAGCTGTGTTTTTTAGATGTTTCAGAACACACCGTACACTTCTCCAGAGTGGCTGTTGGCAATTTACATCCCACCCATCAGCGTAGCAAGGCTCCCATTTCTCCATGGCCGGTCCTGCATTTCTGGTTTGGACACTTTTTTCCGCATGGCCCTTTTGCCCGCTGGGAAGCGAGACTTCTTTGGAGCGCTGATTGGCCTTTCCAGGTTGCTTGGTTGGCCAAAAAGGGCGTATGCGTTTTTTCCTGAATATATTCAGGAAAAAACGCATACGCCCTTTTTGGCCAAGGGCATCATTGTCCACGTTTTGCCGCTTTTCATGTGCTTTCAAGGCGATTCGAATCTACCTCCTGAAATCTGTTTCCTGCAATTCTGCCTTGCTTTCAAAGCCTCTTCGTTGCCTTCCCTTAATATATTTGTGGACGAGAGGTATCATTTAAAACTCTGCAGGTTTGTGAATTGCAGTGCCCCTGAGCTCCATTTTTCAACTCGCTTTTTTGGGAGCTGGCCGCAAAAGCGCAGGATTGCTTCAGGCCCTCTTCTGGTTCTGGGGGGCAGGCTGAGCTTGTGCTTAATTCTTCTTCCTGATGGGAAAATAGAGTGACCTGTGCCTGTCCCAACACCTAGAGCTAGTCTCTCATTGGTTCCCCCTCTTCCCGTTCATCCTCAGGACAAATTGCAACCTGTACGGAACAGGAGGTTAAAGGTGCTGATTCTCCAAGGAGGGAGATGGCTAGTAAATCGGCTGGAATGGCGAACCCGAGCAAAGGAGATGAGAAATGAGGTGCGTTTTAGAAACCTTTCCCGATCACACGGTGTACCATCTTCTGGGTTTCTCATGCCTGTTTTCGACGTAGGAAGATGCCCTTGAACCTGGAGATTTGGGACCCATGGGATGGGTACCATGCAGTATTACTTGAAAGGGTCTGCGTTGGCTCACCCAACCTCACCGAACCTCTCAGCCCCAAGAGTGTCCACCCTTATGTCTCAATCAGCTGTGGGTCTAGATATGGTCAATCCAGGTTGCATCACAGCCCCTGAACGAATTTTGTAAGAATTTCTCTCTCTTTCACTGCCTTTGTTTCACGGGTTTTGAAAAGTAATTTATTTTTATAATGGGGTTTAGCTGCTTTTCACGGCTGTGTTTATGCCGCTTTACACCCCCTTGACTCACTTACAGAGAGATATCAATACATAGGTTTGAAGATTCTTACTAGTCAGATATATTCTTGTGCGGTGAATAGGGGGTGTTGAGTCCAGTTCACTGAAAAAGGAATAGGTCTTGTCTCTTACATATTGGGTTTATGGAACGGTATCGGAGCTAATTTGAAACCCTTGTTTTATGCATCACCCCACCTCACCTTTCCCGTTCAGCAGCCATAGTGTGTTTTCTAAACGTGTGACTCTGTTCTGTTTTGTAATTCAGTTCAAGTGTAGGCGGTTTTTACATTCCCTCTCTAAGTGATATCTTATGATAAGTGTCTTTTTCTGTGTGACTTATTTCACTTAGAATCGTCGTACCTAAATCCACTCATCGTGCTGCTACTAGCCTTATGACGTGGATTTCATGGCTGAGTGATATTCCATTGTACATGAGGACCACAACTTCTTTATCCATTTTTCTCTTTCCTAGGATATTTAAGGTGTAATGAAGTGGGGGTTCTTGTCAACAGAGCAGCCCTAAACTTTGGGGTGCCTGTGTCTTGCTGATTTTTAGTTTTCCCAATTTATACGCCCATGAGTGGAAGTGCCCTATGCTCTCCAAGCTGTGTTTTTTAGATGTTTCAGAACACACCGTACACTTCTCCAGAGTGGCTGTTGGCAAGTTACATCCCACCCATCAGCGTAGCAAGGCTCCCATTTCTCCATGGCCGGTCCTGCATTTCTGGTTTGGACACTTTTTTCCGCATGGCCCTTTTGCCCGCTGGGAAGCGAGACTTCTTTGGAGCGCTAATTGGCCTTTCCAGGGTGCTTGGTTGGCCAAAAAGGGCGTATGCGTTTTTTCCTGAATATATTCAGGAAAAAACGCATACGCCCTTTTTGGCCAAGGGCATCATTGTCCACGTTTTGCCGCTTTTCATGTGCTTTCAAGGCGATTCGAATCTACCTCCTGAAATCTGTTTCCTGCAATTCTGCCTTGCTTTCAAAGCCTCTTCGTTGCCTTCCCTTAATATATTTGTGGACGAGAGGTATCATTTAAAACTCTGCAGGTTTGTGAATTGCAGTGTCCCTGAGCTCCATTTTTCAACTCGCTTTTTTGGGAGCTGGCCGCAAAAGCGCAGGATTGCTTCAGGCCCTCTTCTGGTTCTGGGGGGCAGGCTGAGCTTGTGCTTAATTCTTCTTCCTGATGGGAAAATAGAGTGACCTGTGCCTGTCCCAACACCTAGAGCTAGTCTCTCATTGGTTCCCCCTCTTCCCGTTCATCCTCAGGACAAATTGCAACCTGTACGGAACAGGAGGTTAAAGGTGCTGATTCTCCAAGGAGGGAGATGGCTAGTAAATCGGCTGGAATGGCGAACCCGAGCAAAGGAGATGAGAAATGAGGTGCGTTTTAGAAACCTTTCCCGATCACACGGTGTACCATCTTCTGGGTTTCTCATGCCTGTTTTCGACGTAGGAAGATGCCCTTGAACCTGGAGATTTGGGACCCATGGGATGGGTACCATGCAGTATTACTTGAAAGGGTCTGCGTTGGCTCACCCAACCTCACCGAACCTCTCAGCCCCAAGAGTGTCCACCCTTATGTCTCAATCAGCTGTGGGTCTAGATTTGGTCAATCCAGTTTGCAGCACAGCCCCTGAACGAATTTTGTAAGAATTTCTCTCTCTTTCACTGCCTTTGTTTCACGGGTTTTGAAAAGTAATTTATTTTTATAATGGGGTTTAGCTGCTTTTCACGGCTGTGTTTATGCCGCTTTACACCCCCTTGACTCACTTACAGAGAGATATCAATACATAGGTTTGAAGATTCTTACTAGTCAGATATATTCTTGTGCGGTGAATAGGGGGTGTTGAGTCCAGTTCACTGAAAAAGGAATAGGTCTTGTCTCTTACATATTGGGTTTATGGAACGGTATCGGAGCTAATTTGAAACCCTTGTTTTATGCATCACCCCACCTCACCTTTCCCGTTCAGCAGCCATAGTGTGTTTTCTGAACGTGTGACTCTGTTCTGTTTTGTAATTCAGTTCAAGTGTAGCGGTTTTTACATTCCCTCTCTAAGTGATATCTTATGATAAGTGTCTTTTTCTGTGTGACTTATTTCACTTAGAATCGTCGTACCTAAATCCACTCATCGTGCTGCTACTAGCCTTATGACGTGGATTTCATGGCTGAGTGATATTCCATTGTACATGAGGACCCCAACTTCTTTATCGATTTTTCTCTTTCCTAGGATATTTAAGGTGTAATGAAGTGGGGGTTCTTGTCCACAGAGCAGCCCTAAACTTTGGGGTGCCTGTGTCTTGCTGATTTTTAGTTTTCCCAATTTATACGCCCATGAGTGGAAGTGCCCTATGCTCTCCAAGCTGTGTTTTTTAGATGTTTCAGAACACACCGTACACTTCTCCAGAGTGGCTGTTGGCAAGTTACATCCCACCCATCAGCGTAGCAAGGCTCCCATTTCTCCATGGCCGGTCCTGCATTTCTGGTTTGGACACTTTTTTCCGCATGGCCCTTTTGCCCGCTGGGAAGCGAGACTTCTTTGGAGCGCTAATTGGCCTTTCCAGGGTGCTTGGTTGGCCAAAAAGGGCGTATGCGTTTTTTCCTGAATATATTCAGGAAAAAACGCATACGCCCTTTTTGGCCAAGGGCATCATTGTCCACGTTTTGCCGCTTTTCATGTGCTTTCAAGGCGATTCGAATCTACCTCCTGAAATCTGTTTCCTGCAATTCTGCCTTGCTTTCAAAGCCTCTTCGTTGCCTTCCCTTAATATATTTGTGGACGAGAGGTATCATTTAAAACTCTGCAGGTTTGTGAATTGCAGTGTCCCTGAGCTCCATTTTTCAACTCGCTTTTTTGGGAGCTGGCCGCAAAAGCGCAGGATTGCTTCAGGCCCTCTTCTGTTTCTGGGGGGCAGGCTGAGCTTGTGCTTAATTCTTCTTCCTGATGGGAAAATAGAGTGACCTGTGCCTGTCCCAACACCTAGAGCTAGTCTCTCATTGGTTCCCCCTCTTCCCGTTCATCCTCAGGACAAATTGCAACCTGTACGGAATAGGAGGTTAAAGGTGCTGATTCTCCAAGGAGGGAGATGGCTAGTAAATCGGCTGGAATGGCGAACCCGAGCAAAGGAGATGAGAAATGAGGTGCGTTTTAGAAACCTTTCCCGATCACACGGTGTACCATCTTCTGGGTTTCTCATGCCTGTTTTCGACGTAGGAAGATGCCCTTGAACCTGGAGATTTGGGACCCATGGGATGGGTACCATGCAGTATTACTTGAAAGGGTCTGCGTTGGCTCACCCAACCTCACCGAACCTCTCAGCCCCAAGAGTGTCCACCCTTATGTCTAAATCAGCTGTGGGTCTAGATTTGGTCAATCCAGTTTGCAGCACAGCCCCTGAACGAATTTTGTAAGAATTTCTCTCTCTTTCACTGCCTTTGTTTCACGGGTTTTGAAAAGTAATTTATTTTTATAATGGGGTTTAGCTGCTTTTCACGGCTGTGTTTATGCCGCTTTACACCCCCTTGACTCACTTACAGAGAGATATCAATACATAGGTTTGAAGATTCTTACTAGTCAGATATATTCTTGTGCGGTGAATAGGGGGTGTTGAGTCCAGTTCACTGAAAAAGGAATAGGTCTTGTCTCTTACATATTGGGTTTATGGAACGGTATCGGAGCTAATTTGAAACCCTTGTTTTATGCATCACCCCACCTCACCTTTCCCGTTCAGCAGCCATAGTGTGTTTTCTAAACGTGTGACTCTGTTCTGTTTTGTAATTCAGTTCAAGTGTAGGCGGTTTTTACATTCCCTCTCTAAGTGATATCTTATGATAAGTGTCTTTTTCTGTGTGACTTATTTCACTTAGAATCGTCGTACCTAAATCCACTCATCGTGCTGCTACTAGCCTTATGACGTGGATTTCATGGCTGAGTGATATTCCATTGTACATGAGGTCCACCACTTCTTTATCCATTTTTCGCTTTCCTAGGATATTTAAGGTGTAATGAAGTGGGGGTTCTTGTCAACAGAGCAGCCCTAAACTTTGGGGTGCCTGTGTCTTGCTGATTTTTAGTTTTCCCAATTTATACGCCCATGAGTGGAAGTGCCCTATGCTCTCCAAGCTGTGTTTTTTAGATGTTTCAGAACACACCGTACACTTCTCCAGAGTGGCTGTTGGCAAGTTACATCCCACCCATCAGCGTAGCAAGGCTCCCATTTCTCCATGGCCGGTCCTGCATTTCTGGTTTGGACACTTTTTTCCGCATGGCCCTTTTGCCCGCTGGGAAGCGAGACTTCTTTGGAGCGCTGATTGGCCTTTCCAGGTTGCTTGGTTGGCCAAAAAGGGCGTATGCGTTTTTTCCTGAATATATTCAGGAAAAAACGCATACGCCCTTTTTGGCCAAGGGCATCATTGTCCACGTTTTGCCGCTTTTCATGTGCTTTCAAGGCGATTCGAATCTACCTCCTGAAATCTGTTTCCTGCAATTCTGCCTTGCTTTCAAAGCCTCTTCGTTGCCTTCCCTTAATATATTTGTGGACGAGAGGTATCATTTAAAACTCTGCAGGTTTGTGAATTGCAGTGCCCCTGAGCTCCATTTTTCAACTCGCTTTTTTGGGAGCTGGCCGCCAAAGCGCAGGATTGCTTCAGGCCCTCTTCTGTTTCTGGGGGGCAGGCTGAGCTTGTGCTTAATTCTTCTTCCTGATGGGAAAATAGAGTGACCTGTGCCTGTCCCAACACCTAGAGCTAGTCTCTCATTGGTTCCCCCTCTTCCCGTTCATCCTCAGGACAAATTGCAACCTGTACGGAACAGGAGGTTAAAGGTGCTGATTCTCCAAGGAGGGAGATGGCTAGTAAATCGGCTGGAATGGCGAACCCGAGCAAAGGAGATGAGAAATGAGGTGCGTTTTAGAAACCTTTCCCGATCACACGGTGTACCATCTTCTGGGTTTCTCATGCCTGTTTTCGACGTAGGAAGATGCCCTTGAACCTGGAGATTTGGGACCCATGGGATGGGTACCATGCAGTATTACTTGAAAGGGTCTGCGTTGGCTCACCCAACCTCACCGAACCTCTCAGCCCCAAGAGTGTCCACCCTTATGTCTCAATCAGCTGTGGGTCTAGATATGGTCAATCCAGGTTGCATCACAGCCCCTGAACGAATTTTGTAAGAATTTCTCTCTCTTTCACTGCCTTTGTTTCACGGGTTTTGAAAAGTAATTTATTTTTATAATGGGGTTTAGCTGCTTTTCACGGCTGTGTTTATGCCGCTTTACACCCCCTTGACTCACTTACAGAGAGATATCAATACATAGGTTTGAAGATTCTTACTAGTCAGATATATTCTTGTGCGGTGAATAGGGGGTGTTGAGTCCAGTTCACTGAAAAAGGAATAGGTCTTGTCTCTTACATATTGGGTTTATGGAACGGTATCGGAGCTAATTTGAAACCCTTGTTTTATGCATCACCCCACCTCACCTTTCCCGTTCAGCAGCCATAGTGTGTTTTCTAAACGTGTGACTCTGTTCTGTTTTGTAATTCAGTTCAAGTGTAGGCGGTTTTTACATTCCCTCTCTAAGTGATATCTTATGATAAGTGTCTTTTTCTGTGTGACTTATTTCACTTAGAATCGTCGTACCTAAATCCACTCATCGTGCTGCTACTAGCCTTATGACGTGGATTTCATGGCTGAGTGATATTCCATTGTACATGAGGACCACCACTTCTTTATCCATTTTTCTCTTTCCTAGGATATTTAAGGTGTAATGAAGTGGGGGTTCTTGTCAACAGAGCAGCCCTAAACTTTGGGGTGCCTGTGTCTTGCTGATTTTTAGTTTTCCCAATTTATACGCCCATGAGTGGAAGTGCCCTATGCTCTCCAAGCTGTGTTTTTTAGATGTTTCAGAACACACCGTACACTTCTCCAGAGTGGCTGTTGGCAATTTACATCCCACCCATCAGCGTAGCAAGGCTCCCATTTCTCCATGGCCGGTCCTGCATTTCTGGTTTGGACACTTTTTTCCGCATGGCCCTTTTGCCCGCTGGGAAGCGAGACTTCTTTGGAGCGCTGATTGGCCTTTCCAGGTTGCTTGGTTGGCCAAAAAGGGCGTATGCGTTTTTTCCTGAATATATTCAGGAAAAAACGCATACGCCCTTTTTGGCCAAGGGCATCATTGTCCACGTTTTGCCGCTTTTCATGTGCTTTCAAGGCGATTCGAATCTACCTCCTGAAATCTGTTTCCTGCAATTCTGCCTTGCTTTCAAAGCCTCTTCGTTGCCTTCCCTTAATATATTTGTGGACGAGAGGTATCATTTAAAACTCTGCAGGTTTGTGAATTGCAGTGCCCCTGAGCTCCATTTTTCAACTCGCTTTTTTGGGAGCTGGCCGCAAAAGCGCAGGATTGCTTCAGGCCCTCTTCTGGTTCTGGGGGGCAGGCTGAGCTTGTGCTTAATTCTTCTTCCTGATGGGAAAATAGAGTGACCTGTGCCTGTCCCAACACCTAGAGCTAGTCTCTCATTGGTTCCCCCTCTTCCCGTTCATCCTCAGGACAAATTGCAACCTGTACGGAACAGGAGGTTAAAGGTGCTGATTCTCCAAGGAGGGAGATGGCTAGTAAATCGGCTGGAATGGCGAACCCGAGCAAAGGAGATGAGAAATGAGGTGCGTTTTAGAAACCTTTCCCGATCACACGGTGTACCATCTTCTGGGTTTCTCATGCCTGTTTTCGACGTAGGAAGATGCCCTTGAACCTGGAGATTTGGGACCCATGGGATGGGTACCATGCAGTATTACTTGAAAGGGTCTGCGTTGGCTCACCCAACCTCACCGAACCTCTCAGCCCCAAGAGTGTCCACCCTTATGTCTCAATCAGCTGTGGGTCTAGATATGGTCAATCCAGGTTGCATCACAGCCCCTGAACGAATTTTGTAAGAATTTCTCTCTCTTTCACTGCCTTTGTTTCACGGGTTTTGAAAAGTAATTTATTTTTATAATGGGGTTTAGCTGCTTTTCACGGCTGTGTTTATGCCGCTTTACACCCCCTTGACTCACTTACAGAGAGATATCAATACATAGGTTTGAAGATTCTTACTAGTCAGATATATTCTTGTGCGGTGAATAGGGGGTGTTGAGTCCAGTTCACTGAAAAAGGAATAGGTCTTGTCTCTTACATATTGGGTTTATGGAACGGTATCTGAGCTAATTTGAAACCCTTGTTTTATGCATCACCCCACCTCACCTTTCCCGTTCAGCAGCCATAGTGTGTTTTCTGAACGTGTGACTCTGTTCTGTTTTGTAATTCAGTTCAAGTGTAGCGGTTTTTACATTCCCTCTCTAAGTGATATCTTATGATAAGTGTCTTTTTCTGTGTGACTTATTTCACTTAGAATCGTCGTACCTAAATCCACTCATCGTGCTGCTACTAGCCTTATGACGTGGATTTCATGGCTGAGTGATATTCCATTGTACATGAGGTCCACCACTTCTTTATCCATTTTTCGCTTTCCTAGGATATTTAAGGTGTAATGAAGTGGGGGTTCTTGTCAACAGAGCAGCCCTAAACTTTGGGGTGCCTGTGTCTTGCTGATTTTTAGTTTTCCCAATTTATACGCCCATGAGTGGAAGTGCCCTATGCTCTCCAAGCTGTGTTTTTTAGATGTTTCAGAACACACCGTACACTTCTCCAGAGTGGCTGTTGGCAAGTTACATCCCACCCATCAGCGTAGCAAGGCTCCCATTTCTCCATGGCCGGTCCTGCATTTCTGGTTTGGACACTTTTTTCCGCATGGCCCTTTTGCCCGCTGGGAAGCCAGACTTCTTTGGAGCGCTGATTGGCCTTTCCAGGTTGCTTGGTTGGCCAAAAAGGGCGTATGCGTTTTTTCCTGAATATATTCAGGAAAAAACGCATACGCCCTTTTTGGCCAAGGGCATCATTGTCCACGTTTTGCCGCTTTTCATGTGCTTTCAAGGCGATTCGAATCTACCTCCTGAAATCTGTTTCCTGCAATTCTGCCTTGCTTTCAAAGCCTCTTCGTTGCCTTCCCTTAATATATTTGTGGACGAGAGGTATCATTTAAAACTCTGCAGGTTTGTGAATTGCAGTGCCCCTGAGCTCCATTTTTCAACTCGCTTTTTTGGGAGCTGGCCGCCAAAGCGCAGGATTGCTTCAGGCCCTCTTCTGTTTCTGGGGGGCAGGCTGAGCTTGTGCTTAATTCTTCTTCCTGATGGGAAAATAGAGTGACCTGTGCCTGTCCCAACACCTAGAGCTAGTCTCTCATTGGTTCCCCCTCTTCCCGTTCATCCTCAGGACAAATTGCAACCTGTACGGAACAGGAGGTTAAAGGTGCTGATTCTCCAAGAGGGAGATGGCTAGTAAATCGGCTGGAATGGCGAACCCGAGCAAAGGAGATGAGAAATGAGGTGCGTTTTAGAAACCTTTCCCGATCACACGGTGTACCATCTTCTGGGTTTCTCATGCCTGTTTTCGACGTAGGAAGATGCCCTTGAACCTGGAGATTTGGGACCCATGGGATGGGTACCATGCAGTATTACTTGAAAGGGTCTGCGTTGGCTCACCCAACCTCACCGAACCTCTCAGCCCCAAGAGTGTCCACCCTTATGTCTCAATCAGCTGTGGGTCTAGATATGGTCAATCCAGGTTGCATCACAGCCCCTGAACGAATTTTGTAAGAATTTCTCTCTCTTTCACTGCCTTTGTTTCACCGGTTTTGAAAAGTAATTTATTTTTATAATGGGGTTTAGCTGCTTTTCACGGCTGTGTTTATGCCGCTTTACACCCCCTTGACTCACTTACAGAGAGATATCAATACATAGGTTTGAAGATTCTTACTAGTCAGATATATTCTTGTGCGGTGAATAGGGGGTGTTGAGTCCAGTTCACTGAAAAAGGAATAGGTCTTGTCTCTTACATATTGGGTTTATGGAACGGTATCGGAGCTAATTTGAAACCCTTGTTTTATGCATCACCCCACCTCACCTTTCCCGTTCAGCAGCCATAGTGTGTTTTCTAAACGTGTGACTCTGTTCTGTTTTGTAATTCAGTTCAAGTGTAGGCGGTTTTTACATTCCCTCTCTAAGTGATATCTTATGATAAGTGTCTTTTTCTGTGTGACTTATTTCACTTAGAATCGTCGTACCTAAATCCACTCATCGTGCTGCTACTAGCCTTATGACGTGGATTTCATGGCTGAGTGATATTCCATTGTACATGAGGACCACCACTTCTTTATCCATTTTTCTCTTTCCTAGGATATTTAAGGTGTAATGAAGTGGGGGTTCTTGTCAACAGAGCAGCCCTAAACTTTGGGGTGCCTGTGTCTTGCTGATTTTTAGTTTTCCCATTTTATACGCCCATGAGTGGAAGTGCCCTATGCTCTCCAAGCTGTGTTTTTTAGATGTTTCAGAACACACCGTACACTTCTCCAGAGTGGCTGTTGGCAATTTACATCCCACCCATCAGCGTAGCAAGGCTCCCATTTCTCCATGGCCGGTCCTGCATTTCTGGTTTGGACACTTTTTTCCGCATGGCCCTTTTGCCCGCTGGGAAGCGAGACTTCTTTGGAGCACTGATTGGCCTTTCCAGGTTGCTTGGTTGGCCAAAAAGGGCGTATGCGTTTTTTCCTGAATATATTCAGGAAAAAACGCATACGCCCTTTTTGGCCAAGGGCATCATTGTCCACGTTTTGCCGCTTTTCATGTGCTTTCAAGGCGATTCGAATCTACCTCCTGAAATCTGTTTCCTGCAATTCTGCCTTGCTTTCAAAGCCTCTTCGTTGCCTTCCCTTAATATATTTGTGGACGAGAGGTATCATTTAAAACTCTGCAGGTTTGTGAATTGCAGTGCCCCTGAGCTCCATTTTTCAACTCGCTTTTTTGGGAGCTGGCCGCAAAAGCGCAGGATTGCTTCAGGCCCTCTTCTGGTTCTGGGGGGCAGGCTGAGCTTGTGCTTAATTCTTCTTCCTGATGGGAAAATAGAGTGACCTGTGCCTGTCCCAACACCTAGAGCTAGTCTCTCATTGGTTCCCCCTCTTCCCGTTCATCCTCAGGACAAATTGCAACCTGTACGGAACAGGAGGTTAAAGGTGCTGATTCTCCAAGGAGGGAGATGGCTAGTAAATCGGCTGGAATGGCGAACCCGAGCAAAGGAGATGAGAAATGAGGTGCGTTTTAGAAACCTTTCCCGATCACACGGTGTACCATCTTCTGGGTTTCTCATGCCTGTTTTCGACGTAGGAAGATGCCCTTGAACCTGGAGATTTGGGACCCATGGGATGGGTACCATGCAGTATTACTTGAAAGGGTCTGCGTTGGCTCACCCAACCTCACCGAACCTCTCAGCCCCAAGAGTGTCCACCCTTATGTCTCAATCAGCTGTGGGTCTAGATATGGTCAATCCAGGTTGCATCACAGCCCCTGAACGAATTTTGTAAGAATTTCTCTCTCTTTCACTGCCTTTGTTTCACGGGTTTTGAAAAGTAATTTATTTTTATAATGGGGTTTAGCTGCTTTTCACGGCTGTGTTTATGCCGCTTTACACCCCCTTGACTCACTTACAGAGAGATATCAATACATAGGTTTGAAGATTCTTACTAGTCAGATATATTCTTGTGCGGTGAATAGGGGGTGTTGAGTCCAGTTCACTGAAAAAGGAATAGGTCTTGTCTCTTACATATTGGGTTTATGGAACGGTATCGGAGCTAATTTGAAACCCTTGTTTTATGCATCACCCCACCTCACCTTTCCCGTTCAGCAGCCATAGTGTGTTTTCTAAACGTGTGACTCTGTTCTGTTTTGTAATTCAGTTCAAGTGTAGGCGGTTTTTACATTCCCTCTCTAAGTGATATCTTATGATAAGTGTCTTTTTCTGTGTGACTTATTTCACTTAGAATCGTCGTACCTAAATCCACTCATCGTGCTGCTACTAGCCTTATGACGTGGATTTCATGGCTGAGTGATATTCCATTGTACATGAGGACCACAACTTCTTTATCCATTTTTCTCTTTCCTAGGATATTTAAGGTGTAATGAAGTGGGGGTTCTTGTCAACAGAGCAGCCCTAAACTTTGGGGTGCCTGTGTCTTGCTGATTTTTAGTTTTCCCAATTTATACGCCCATGAG